>NC_056745.1:778873587-778883587 GCF_019279795.1 Protopterus annectens | reverse complement strand
ATATTGTCTTGTCTTGTATAGTTAATTAGAATTTCTTACGTGTTCTTATCCACCTAGGGGAATGGATGAAAAGAGTCAATCTACAAGTCTGACAAAAAATAATGTATAAACAAAATCCTTGAAACATGCAGGCAGCCAAGAAACAATAAAATATATAAGGTTCTTAAGAAATATCCAGTTTTGAGGCTAATATCCAATTATGAGGCCAGGGATAAGTTGAAGAAACACATAATAGATCACATAGCCAACACCAGAAGGGGAGACGACAAAGGAACATGAAGTGAGATAGCAAGAAGAGGAAGTATTTATTTAATTGTTTGTTTGTTTGTTAGTTGTTGGTCAGCTTGTTTTTGCTTGTTTCTGTTTGTTGATCAGGATAATCCAACCAGGAGAGTCCTTGGGAGAAAAGCAACACAGATATGTGCATATGATTATAACAATGGACAAAAAAATAAATAAAATATATTATTACAAGATATATTTACATATTTGCATGCATAATAATGGTAATGGGGTTTTTACTGGTGAAGTAAAGTGCTATATATTCATGACAGTAATTTTTATCTGTATTATCACGAGATATTAGGTTCAGCGATATACAAAAAAGTTTATTAACAATATTCAGGATATAATTTGATGAAAGTGTATAGGTATTAGGCTAGCTGACCTTGTGGGCTATTTTGAGCATAGCCAGTTTCACTTTCAAAGGCGAGAATCAAGCATTGCGCTTTTTGCCTGTAAGGCAAACACCTTAACCATTATGCCAACCCCTAATCCCTAAGCACAGGGAGATTTAAACAGTCACCTGGGGCACACACCTACAGGAGGACTTGGCCAGCCAAGAAAATAATTTTATTTCAAAACATTTTGATATGTTCACCACTGCTAATTCATTTTAGTTAGCTTATGTACTGAACATAACAGATGTTGATTCCTCCAGCTATTATTTTCCTACTGTGTGACCCTGCTTGAGGCAAATGGGAACCTGGGCTAATCTCCTCAATGGCCTCCTGGACTACAGGCCTAGTAACTACAAAGGAAAGACTTTAAGAATGCGCTACACAAACATCTTGTCAAAACCTTCTGCAAGTGTTGCAGGTATAATAGATTATCTAACTGCCACCTTTTACTGCATCAAACTTTGTATTAATCTATTATTCACTGTACTAATCTTTTATTCTTTCCAAAATAGTTTTGCATTGAGAAATCATTTGCTATCTCAGATTAGGATTGCACGCTGAGAATGCGGTTTTATTACTAAACAATTTTCTTTCTCACATTTGTTTTGGAATAAGTTCTATCTTACATGATGTTTTTATTGCTGTATTAGCTATCCCATATTGTCTTGTATTGTTAATTAGCATTTTTTGTCTGTTCTTATCAAGCCAGAGTCTTGGATAAAAAGGGTCAGCCAACCAGTCTTGTTACCCATCCAACAAATAGTAAATAAACAAAACTTTGAAACATGCACGCAGTCATGAAATACAATAAAATATATAGGGTTATCAAGAAATATCCAATTTTGAGGCCAGGGACAAGTTGAAGACACACATAATACAGCACATAGCCAAAAAATACAACATGTTAGACACCTTATTTAACTTCATATACTCACTATACCTGCCATTTGCACATGCACATCAAGAGCCTATGAAGATATTTAGCTTAGGTTCATAGGTTCATAGGTAGGTACTAGGCTATCTGCCTGAAGGCATTTATAAGCCTAGCTGGGATGTGTTTGCTTTTGCCGCCCCCTTAAATTAGCTCCCTGTGCCTCTGTCCAGCAGAGCCATTGAAGTGATCCCTGGGGTAAACTTTTTGTTTCCCATCCACTCGTCAAGGTTTCTCTTGAAAAGTGTTAGCGAAGATCTCTGCCTAATGTAGATTGGAATCTTGTTCCACAGCATGGGAAGTCTCTGGGACAGGAATCTATCCCTCCAGCATGTCCTATTTATTATTGTGGTGAGGTTTAGATCCCTGGAGCGTGTGGCTCGACGGGATATGGCTTTCTTTAGGTGGAGCATGTCCATCAATTCTGGGTTGGACATGGCCTTGTATGTCAGGCAGAGATCACCTCTGAGTAGGCGTTATGCAACCGAGTACAGCTGGAGTTTCTTCAGTCGAGCTGGATAGGGCATCTGCTTGAGGCCAGTGATCCTTTTGGTGAGGTACTTCTGTGGTCTTTCCAGTTGTTGCAGGTGTCTTGTAAGGTACATCCCAAATGGGGCATTGTACTCTATGATGGGTCTGATGAGTGATGCGTAAAGGGGCCCAATGACCTCTTTCGACCTGGATGCAAATCCTTTTGTGATTGGGGGGGGCCACATAGAAGGATTTTCTAACCACTTTGGCAATGTGATTATCAAAGGAGAGATTACTATCTACTTGGGTCCCCAGATCCCTTATTATGTCTTCCATATTTCGGGGACTACCACTTATGTGGCAGTTTGTGCGTACTTTGTTTTTTTCAAAGGGGATGACTATGCACTGTTTGGCATTTAGCTTGAGGTCATGGTTTTGACACCAGGTATTTGTCTCAGTGAGACCCTTTTGGAGGATGTCTTTGTCAGTCGAAGAGTCAATTATAACCTCTAGTTTGCAGTTGTCTGCGAACTTGGTCAGCCATAGACCTCCTGTGCTTGCCTGTACATCTGAGAGGTATATGCCTAAGACTGAGAACTGGGGAATGCCACTTGTAACCGGTTTAGAGTCAGGCCTAGCTCCCGCAACTCTTGCCATGTGGGTTCTGTCCATGAGCCAGTTGGCAACCCATCTCATGATGTAGGGGTTTATGTTCAGGCTGGTGAGCTTGTCTATAATACCTGAGTGAGGAATGGTGTCGAAGACCTTTGTGAGGTCTAGGTAGGCTGTGTGGACCACCTTTCCCTATTCTATTGCCTTGGTAACTGTCTCAAAGAAGTCCACCAGGTTTAGGAGGCATGATCTGCCCTTAACAAAGCCAAACTGGGTAGGGTCTAGTGTTTGGAGGTTCCCAGTGGTTCTGTTAATGAGATCCATGATGATGTGCTCCATAGCTTTGCAGACCAAGCTAGTCAGGCTTATAGGGTGATAGTTCCCAGGGTCCTTTGTGGCTCCACCTTTGTGGAGCAGAATAACCATTGCTGTGCACCACTTTGTGGGCACATAGCCTGTGGAGAGGCTGAGTTTAAACAGTGTGTTTAGGTGAGGGGTTAGTTCATCTTTGAGCTCTTGTAAGAGGCAGCCTGGGACACCATCTGGTCCCATTGATGCTGTGTTTTTGGCTTTGGAGAGGGCTGTTTTAACCTGAGTGTCTATGATTTCAGGGGCACTACATTCTTCTGGTATAGTTATGGGCCCTTTTGGGGGTGAGAGGGGGGTGAAGTTTGCACTGAACCTGTCTGCCAGGATGTTGGCTATATCAGTCGGTTCAGTGTATTTTGTGCCATTCTGCACTAACTATGAGCAGAGTTGGGAATTGCCACTTAGATTCTTGACATAGCTAAAGAATGCCTTGTGGTTATCTTTGGGTCCATGGCAATTTTTCTTTCGAAACTAGCCTTGGATGATTTTATGAGGGAAAGTAGTTTCATGCTGATACTGATCAGGAATGTCTTCCCTTCTTGGGATTTTACTCTTTTCTGTACTAGTTTCCTCCTTCTGTTGTATAGCTTGTTTATGGCAGGGGTCCACCAGACTGGTTTCCTTTTCTTAGAGGAGTGAGTCTTGGTTTTGTTTGGGATAGCATGATCCATGCATTCTTGTAGGTGCTAGAGTGCATTAGTAAAGAATTTTGCAGCTTGGACAGTGTTATCCTTTAGCATGGGGGTTTTGAAAATTCCCACTTTGGTCTTAAGTAACGTGAAGTTTGCTTTTGAAAAGTTTTTCATGGCAGTTTCTTTCACTGGGGGTGGTGGCGGAATGTGGATATCCAGAGTGATTAGTTTATGGTCAGATCTAACCAGCGAGGGGTTGACCTCTGGTGTGGAACACCAGTCGCCCATGTTTGTGACGACCAGGTCCAATATGTTGTCACCTCTGGTAAGGGTGTTGACCAGTTGATCCAGGGTGTTTGAGTTTATAAATTCTAGGAAACGTTGGGCAAGGGAGTTTTTACTTGAGTAGTTCTCCCAGTTAATGTTTGGGCAATTGAAATCACCCAATATTAGGATGTTTGGTAGGACCTTTATGTTTCCCAGTGTTTCCAGGAATGCGGAGTGGGGGTCCTGGGACATGGTGGGTGATCTATTACAAGCTATAATTTGAATAGCAGTTTTGCCCATTGTTAGTTGCATGTGGATGATCTCTGAAGCATCGTGCTTTGCCACTAACCTGGAGGTGCAGGTATCCTTGATGAATATGGATACTCCTCCGCCTTTTGTATTTCGGTCCGGGTTTTGTGGCCAAAATATATGGTATGAGTTGTAGCCTGGTTCTGCTGGGGTGCTCGCTGGAGCCTTAAAGCAGGTTTCTGTTACTGCACATATATCGATTTTCTCCATACTGAGATGTGGCTCGAGTGTGTGCATTTTGAGGTTTAGACTTCTGGCATTGAGTAGCATTACCCTCAGTTTTTTGTTACTTGTGCTATTTACGGCGGTGGGTTTGTCTTTTAAGCCTTGCCTAAAAAAGGCACTATGGGGGTGGCAAGAGCCTTGGCCAGTATTCGAAAGCCTAAGGGTAACAGGTGCAAGCTGTCTCTAGCGAAGCAGCGTGGCTTATCGAGCATGCCATCCCAGGCTGACAGACACTGGATTCCCTTTGAATGACACCAGAAGTTTAGCCAATTGTTAAAATTGATAATTTTTTCCTTTATAATGTGGTATCATTCTTGGTGAGGGCAGGATGCTACTCAGGGTCAGGGTCATACCAGCCTGGGCTACGTGATCAGAGAGTTCCTCCATGTCTCTTTTCATGTAGTCCAGGGAGGTATGGCTCAGGTCATTCACACCAACATGGACAATGACAGAGTCATATTTGTGCTTGTTCTGGAGTGACCTGAGTGCTTCTGTTATGTGGCAGATCCTGGCACCCGATAGGCAGCTAACAGTAACCTTCTCCTTGTTCAGCCTAGTGAGTGGGTCATCAGTGTGCGTGACTATAGAGTCACCTATTACTAGTGTGTTGGGTATATTACTTTGCCTTAAGGGCTGTGATTGTGTGGAACACTGGTTTTGTGAAGTATGTGTTTCATGGTTTGTGTTGGGGGGTGGAGGTTGCTTGAATGTCTGCATTGGAGGTCTCTGTTGCTTTTGCAGATTTTTATTTAGAGCCTCCGAATATGTTTTCGTGTATTTATGTGTGTTTTTTGCCAGTGCTGGTTTCATAGGTCTATGTGAGACTGGTGGTGTGATGCAAGTAATTCCCTTCTCCTCTTGACTGCCTGGTCCAGTCTTGGGTTGAGAGAGCTTAGCCTCCAGTTTGGCTGTATAATTGCATCTCTCGCATGTATTAGTGTTAGGTGGAAGGAGGAGAGGATTATCTGTGTACATGAGGCAACTGTAACATTGCCTCAAAATGCCCAGATTCACCAGTGGGACCAGAGAGTACACCTGAAACTGCCCTTTGAACATGCCTGGATAGGTACAGTGAACTGTTTTACTGATTGGCTGGTAAGATCGAATAGAGAGCCTTGTCCTTCTCTACAGTATAGGGGGTCTAGTGCTAAGGTTTATTAGTGCTTGCTATGAGTTTTGAGCAAGTGCCAGGATGAGAAGTGAATGGTTTGAGTGTTTAAGTTAAAAGTTTGTCTAGTTCCAAGGGAAAAATTGAAGAGTAGACTTTGTGGTGCCGGGAATAGTTATACCCTAGCTAACCGGCGCTGCCCAGCGCGCAAAACTGTACAAATGCGGGTTTTATAGCAGAGAAATGAAAGAGAGAGAAATTAGCCCAAAATGGCCAATAAACTACTAATTTCTGGGCTGAAACCACTCCTCCAGGGACAGATAGGCTGCTCAATGCTCTCTCTCTCACAGTGAACAAAGAAACTTCCTTCTATCCAAGTAAGGTATGGGCAAACACAGAAACGTGTAACACAGCCCTGAATTCAGCTCTAACCTGAAAACTGGACTATACTAGCTTAAAAAGGTGGAAAAACAAGTTTTTTTTTTTTTTTTTTTTTTTTTTTTTTTTTTTTTTTTTCAGAAAATAAAGCAGATACAATAAAAAAACACTTTAAATGCACAGAAATGGCAACACACTCGAGTGTGTAGCCTACAACAGTTTAACAGGTAATTTAAACACGAAATGACTTTGTTAAAGTGCAGGCTGTAAAATAAGTACAATATGTAGCTGAAACAAGCTTTTTAAATCACAGAAACTCTAGAAAATTGGCGTTTTAGGCGGAATTAGCTAAAGGCAGCAAGAAAATGCAGAAAAATGATTAGGTGTATTATTTATTTATTTTTTTCTTTAAGTTAAGAATTTCTTTGCTTACAAGAGTACAGAAAAAAAATAATGCCTGCAGTCATTCAGTGTAAAGCACAGAAGTTTTCCATTTTTAGCTCTCATATAAAACAGCTCCTTTCATGAATTTTTGCTTTCTCCTTTTCTGTACACAATTTATTTAAAAATGGATGCTTTTGTAAATGGATTCCAGTTGTAGACTATAACAGAAGTAGTGTGGGAAATCAGATATCAGATATTTTTTTTTGTGCAGGTCTCATGGAACTGTATCATCACATCTGTCTCTGACAATGCAAAGTGATTAGCGCATAGGCTTACTTGACTAGTTCAAAAGCCTATGAAAGATATGAGGGAGTGAGGAATTTAGGTAGAGTAGCATGGACTGACTGTATGATAAAAGAATGGGCTGGGATCCTTAACAATTGTTAGAACAAAACAGACTGAGAACTAAAATCCAAAACAGGTGGAGGCACAGGAACCAATAGACCAGTTGCCCTAGGGGGTTTTGTATAGATGAACATCCTGGGGGGTTTTGTATAGCTGAACCCTATGGGTTTTTGTATAGATGAACATCTCAACAAAACAGAATTGACTTGGATTCTGATGTTTGATGCTCTCATCCCCCCCCCCCCGGACTGACTCTTGTTCAGTCACTTCCATTTTAAGGTTAAAAAGTCTTGAGAGATGACTACCAAGGGTGCAAGTATTTAACTATGTATTATTACTCTTTAAACATATTTGTACTTCAGATGTATTATTATTGTTATGTCATTCGGTTCGTTTTTTAACAGAAGTTTTTCATGTGTGATTTTATTGGTTGGTTTTAATCACACGATGAACAGTTTTAGTATTTAAAGTGTTGATTTAATGGAACTAGCAGTTCTGAAGAAGTCTTTATGTAAGACGAAAGTGCTTGACTGCTTTGTTTGCTACAATAAACTGATTTTTAGCAAATGGTCTGTTGGTTCCTGACCTCCACCTGTTTTGGATTTCCTTAACAATTGTAGCTAGAGCCCAGCAAGTGAAATTGCTTTGGAGTTTTAAGTGACTACACTTGTGCTGCTGCCTGCAAGCTACTAAACTGTGAGTGCCTGCATTTTTGGATCTTTTAAAGAAAACCTACTGCTATTAGTAACCTATTGTGTGGTATTCAACTCCAAGATGGCAGGACATTATTTGTGGAGGATGAAGTGCCCTACTAGCAATCTATACCACATAAATGTTGTAGTTTTCTGGCAAATCAAGTATTGCTGTCACTTATGGGGAGGGATATTGCTGTGGAAGAAAGCAACTCACCCTACTGTTGTTTGCTCAATTTACAGTCTGTCTTTATAGGCTAGTGTTTATTGGTGTGAAATAATTTAGAATATTTGCCCTCTTGGTACTGTTTTGTGAAGCCAAGTTAAAACTGTTTCTGATTTTGCAGAATGTCTCTGACTTTCCCTCATATTCTTGTTTTCTGCTTCATAAAACATTTGAATTGATGGCAAAATATTGAGTATTGCAGTCACTAAGTTGGTGTACACTGGGAGTGAAAGCAGCTTATTCGCTTGATGTTTGCTTAGCTTACACTCTGGTTTTACAGGACAATTGTTCATTTGTATGTAATACACTGGAATATTTAGTCTTTCAGTACTGTTTTCTGAAAACAAGTTGAAACTCTCCCTGGATTTGTATAATACTCATGACTTTGCTTCATTTAGAGCTGTTCCTCATAACATTTGTGATTGTCTGGCAAATAAATGAAGACACAGGCACTAAATAATGGCAAACATTTGGGTTGCAGACTTCATAACCTTCAAAAACAATGCAAAAATTATTACTCTAGCAACATACCAAGTATATAAGAGCAATATTTAAAATATGTCCCTGATATGAGGCATTTTGGTGTCTTATTTTTTTGCTTTGTACAATGATTCTTGTGCTAAGAGGTTGAGAGGTAATATTCATACCTCTCAACCTCTTAGCACAAGAAATTGGGACACAGCATAAAATAATGGGGGGGGGGCAGAAAATTGGGACAGATTTTGAATATTGTTCATATAGACATAACGTTACTAGAATAATAGGATTTGTGTTAGCATGCGTTTTTCTGAAGGATATGAAATCTGAAATGCAAATGCATTTCATTCTTTAGTGACTTCAGTCCTCAGTGATTTGTCAGAAAACCAAAAATTTTACAAAGAACAGATCACAAATATGAGGCAAAAATCCAGACAGTTGAGATGTATGGTATTATTTTTTTATCACACCTAGATGGAATACTTTTGGCTGGCCACATAGTTGCAATTACATAGCTCTCAACTGTCCCTGCATTTGCCAAATTACCATGATTTTTCCTCATATTTTTAGTTTGTTACTCATAAAATTTGCAGTTTTCTGGCAAATCACTGAGGATTACAGTCACTAAATAATGGCATACAATTGAATTTCAAACCATGCATTCTTCAAAAAATGCATGCTAATGCAAATACTTTTATTCTAGCAACTTTCTGAGAATTTAACAGCAATATTTAAAATCTGTCTCTGATTCTGAGTACTTGTCCCTCATTGTTTTTGGCTTTGTCCTGATTCTTGCTGTAAGAGGCTAAGAATAATTCTTTGTACACTGTAAAGTGGCTATAACTGCTGGATGGGTGTGGGGTTCTCTGGTTGAAAGTAAATTATCATCTTGTTATTTGATCAGGTTAAACATTCTGGTTTTATGAGAGTAGTATGCTACTGAACCAAATATACTTCCAATAGTAAAAACACAGTTTATACATTGGAATTATTAATATAAGAAAGGGAAGGGTATACAGTATCATACATACTAGATGATTAATTTATTAATTTCATCTAGAGCATTATGCTGTTTCAGAGTTCTCCTCCATATTGCTATCTTTACTTAGCTTGCAGTATATCTATTGTACTCTCAGCTGCTGAGCTATGCTCACTTATCATTTGAGGTTTTAGACTTTTTGTTCTAAGTTATACAAATAAGATAAGTGATATTTACTTCTTCTTCCAGCTTTTCCCAGTTAGGGGTCGCCACAGCGGATCACCTGTCTGCTCATGATTGGCAGTGGAGTTTTACAGTGTCGAGTTGCCAGCCTGGCGCCCAATCTTCCACTGAAGGTACACACATGCACACACTCACACCTAGGGCCAATTTGGAGTGCCCAATCCACCTACAGCATGTCTTTGGGAGGAAACCGGAGCACCCGGAGGAAACCCATGTGGCCACAGGAAGGACATGCAGACTCCGCACAGAAGGCACCCCAGCCAAGGATCGAACCAGAGAACCTCTTGTTGTGAGGCGACAATGCTAACCACTGCACCACCGTGGCTGCCCAAGATAAGTGATATTTACTACTAACCCAAAATAAAACCAACATTTGTGTGACTGTAAGTATTCCATTTGGAATATGAATACAACTCAAGATACCCTGAATGTTTGTGCAAGACAAAAAAGACACAATAAATGAGGTTTGGCAACAAACCATTTTGTCCTGGGACATCTTCAGTGGGGGTGGGGGCTAGATAACTATAAATGGGAGTTAAGAGGGTTAAGGGGAGGTTAGGGTTAAAATGGGAGTGAGGATTGTTTGGGAGGAAATGAGGTAAGGGTAGGGAG
>NC_056745.1:778848587-778868587 GCF_019279795.1 Protopterus annectens | reverse complement strand
TGATCCAAGGATCCTAGCTGTGTACATGTAGTATTCCCACAACTATGTGTGTTCACACATGCAAGGTCATGCCTCTACAAGAACTGCTCAGAGACATAATGATAACTTCTCAGCAAAGACATTACTAATGTAGACATATTAATGGGAAGGAAATGAGTGTATAAGACAGTCAGAAAGTGGAAAGAGCTATCAGAAAAAACTCATAGAATGGCAAGAGGAATGAAAGATTAGGTTGGAGCTAGAGAAGCATGGCATTTTTGTATGAAACAGGTACCCTTTTTTAAGTAGGTTAGAGGGGAACGTTAGTTAAAGAAAGATGTAGAAAGGAAATAGGGTATAGGAATGGAAGCAGAGGCAGGAAAACAAACACAGAACGCAGACAAAGATGAACAGTGAAGGACCTGACACAAAAGTAGGAGACCCTATAAACTGGAGAGGTAAGTGAAAGATGAGGATGTGGAACAACATGCTAGGGGATAGGGTGGATGACAGCTGTTTTCAAGTTGCCCACGGCTGCACCCAGCAAGAGGTTAGTCACCCCCATAAGTGTCTTCCCCTCTGGCCCAATGGTGAGGGACAGACAGCAGTGCAACTTTGCCAGTCACACAAGGACATTCTGCAAACAGCCAGTACAGATATCAAGCCACCAGTCTACTAGCATTACCATAACCACTTCCTCCAACTCCTAATAAATAACATATTGTGACCTACCAGCAGTGCTCCAGAGGGACAGACAACACTCCTCCCAGTGGCAGACTACCAGAAGCTATAGTAGAACCATCCTGGTCATCTTCAACTGAATGACATTCATCACCCTCTGGAAAGGGAGGCCTGGAGGCAGCTAGAGACCCAGCAAGGGATGACAGGACAGACTGCTGGCAAGGTGATTGCTGCTGCAGCCTAGCTACCACTGTGGCTAAACTACATGAAACAGTAAGATAAAGGAAAAGAAATAAAACAATAAAAATCAAATAAATATAAAGGTAGGCTAGCAAGAAACAGAGAGAGAGAGAGAGACAAAAGGGAAAACGTTAGCAAGTCCATGTAAGACTATTAGACATAAAGTTACCTGGAGAAATAAAACATTGCTATAAATGCAATGGCAATGTGGGAAATAAGCCTTGCCTGCCTAACCAAAGAGTAGAATTTCAGGCAGTGAGTAACAACGTGCATGAGGACATGGATTTTAGCCAGTCACCCTGTATGCTTGTGGGAAAGCAATGCATATGTTGCAATGTGTGACTACAGGGCACAATGAAGTTGTTGTGAGACACCTACAATGCAATGCCATTTGACCAAAGAACACAGAAGGACATGTGGATATGGATGCTGATAGGCAATATGGGGACAATGACATTGGAATATGGCAACAGCTGCAAATACAGGGACATAAACATGGGCACAAACAAGTTGTTGGCAGTCAAGTAGAGTTATATATGCCAACCAGAAGTGCACAATAGAGTATCATGCCCAGAGTATACTGAGTATAACTGCCATGACCATAGTGATTGGCTGGGACAGTACATGCAGTATACTGGGTAATCAGATCAGATCAGATCAGTGCATCCTGTAGGAATGACAGGCTGTGGCAGTGAACATAGCAATATAGGGGACCAAACCACAGATATGCAGTAGAGAATGGGAAATGGCATGCTGGAAGGACAAGCAGTGGAAGGCATATGATTCCTATCCTGACCATGCTGGCACCTCACACAGGTTGTTGGGACAAAGGGAAGAGAAAACTGGGATAGGGTTAGAAAACAAGACTGCACTTTTTTCTTGTTGTCATTACTAGCAATGATATACTGTTACTTGACTAAATCTTTATGATAACTATATGTTGATATACTATTACCTTTATATACATACCCTGTGCCTAGGCAGACTTTCTATACACCTTTGAAAAATAAGTTGGTTGTCATCTATCTGCTCCAGAGCTGAAAAAAGATAAAAGGAAATGTGAATGTAGATAAATCACATGTCCTACACCTGGCCTGTAAGTTATTATTACTTTACAGTAAAATGCACCTGTCATATGTACAAATTGTAGAACTCCAGAACACATTTCTTAAACTTCTCTTACTATTGACAAAGATGGTCAAAGTGGCACTACCTTAGGTAGTGGCATCTGCATTGCTAACCAGAGTAGGTTATATCTGTTGCAGCAGTCACCAGCCAGGTAAGTCAGTGCCAGACATCTATTTTATACTGAGGACCTTCATAAGAGATCCCCAGCAGGTGTTCCGGTGATCTCTGTAAGTTAAATACAGAAATATTTTAAACTCAATAGAACACTTCTTGGAAGCATTCCTACTCTCAGTGCCCACAGAAGCCATGGCCACTTCACAGGTCACACTCTAGAGGAATATGGTAACACATTTGTGTTGACACACATTGCAAATGTCATGTGATGTACACCTACTGGCACCAAAGCAATGTAACTGATCATCATGGCATTCTAGTGTTGTGTAAATGCATGGAATGGCAAGGTGGTATTTAGGTGTGATGGGCATGATGATATGCCTATGTATAGCCTATGCCACTCACAACTCCTTCCATTTTTGCTTATTAGCACCTCTAGAGGATGCAACAATTGTTTAATATATACATGTGACCACAGCAGTCGTTGACCTACCCATGCATGAACATTGCACTTTATGGATGTTCATGTAGACAACGGTCTTGGTCTAATGCATTTTGAGTAAAAGGAATAGTTGAGAGCATACCTCTCAATTGCCCAAATTTTTACAGAATGTCCAGATTTTTTGGCTGATATTTTTGGACTGTTCCTCATAAAATTTGTGGTTTTCTGGTAAAATCATAGGGATGATCTGAGGATTGAAGTCACTAAATAATGACAAACATTTGAGTTGCAGGCTTCAAATTCTGCAGAAAATGTACGTTAAAACAAATCCTGTTACTCTAGCAACTTTCTAATGCCCCTATTTTTGGCCATTTTCCCCCATTTGGTCAGGCTTTGCCAGATTTCTTGAACTAAGAGGTTGAGAGGTATGGCTGAGAGACATTTACTTGTAAAAGGTTTATTTCCATAATTGCTGCACTATCAACTTCAAAACAGCAAGACAGATACTGCCATGTTCATTGTAGTGCTCATTGTTCTATGGAATTTGTTAGATTAAAGCAAAGAAAAGTGGAGAAAATAAGGTATACTTGCTTAGAATGAATAAAGCTACAACAGCTGAGGTAAATGTTCAGGGGATATTGAATGGATATGTTGGGGGAATGTTTAGACATATTCTCTACTGTTAAAGGGAGGTTATCATCATCTGACTGCTGAAGAGTGGTGGGGGCCATATGACAGATTGTTTAGTGGTCTATAAAGTGTACTACTACAGTACTTTACTCACGGCAACATGAAGAATGTTTAATAGAGGATGAGCATACAGGATTTTTAGACAGGCTGAAGACTGAGAGGATAAGATTGCTCCCTTTTATCTCCCAGTTGATTTTGTGAGTTATTATTTATTTATTTATTTATTTATTTATTTATTTATTTATTTATTTATTTATTTCCAGTTTGATGACCAGGGAGGTCCACTGGGCTCAAGGAACCCGTTTTCAGTGGAGGCCCAGGGAGAAAAGCACCATATTACATAGTAAAAATAAGCAAAATGTAATAGTATATAGTAAAACTAAGCAAAGTATAATAGCAAAATTGAAGTACATTAAATACTTACATAGTAGATTAGAGAACAAGTTGTACAGAGGTTGTAAAGCATCTGTAAATGTTTATAAAGCAACTGGCATTTGTAAGATGGCAGTAAATAAAAATTCTTCCCAGAAAAGGGGCGAATAGAGGTGGAAAGTACATTATTTACAATGTATACATTCATGATATTGATGTATTCAGAAAGAGGCAGTTGTATAATAGAAAATGTGGAGAGCATACATTACATTTTAGGTTGGGGTGCGATGTTGTTCTTTGTTAAATAGCATCTAAACCTGTATGTTGGCAGAAGTGAGAATCATTCCCAGATGAGGGAGAGAGAGGACAGTGTACTATTTACAATATATACATTCAAGATACAGATGTTAGATTACGTTATATTCAGGGTGAGGCAGTTGTTTAGGAAATCAGTATGGAGTAGTGTTACTTGTAGTAGAGTTACTAGCAGGTTAGGTAGGGAGAGTGCAATTACATTTCCAGTTATGAGAGAAGTAGGAATGGAGCTGGGTTTTAAAGTGTTCAAAGTTTTCAGAAATTCTTAGAGAAGGAGGGAGAGAATTCAATTTTTTGGCTAAGGAAAAGGATAGGAGAAGCTGACCAGCGGGACAGTTTGTTTTTTGTACAGAAATTAGCTTTTGGTGGGCAGATCTTAGAGTTCTGTGTGGGTTGTATGATGGTAAGATGTTAGTGCTGGGCATTTAGTTGGTTTAAAAATTAGCTTGTGGGCTGTAGTGAGTTGGAGGTAGTCAAGGTAGTTGGGAAGTTCTAGCCAATTTAGCAGGTGGAGAGATGTACAGTGGTGGGAGGAGTATTTGGATTTAGTGTCAAATTTTGAGATTTTGTTGTAACAGATTTCCAGTTTGGAAGAGATAGAGGAAGACAGGTTGGTTAGTAGGGGATCACCGTACAATAGTGATGGTAGTAAGTAGGTAGTGGCGAGTGTTTGTCTTGTAGAAGGAGAGAGAAAGTGGGAGTTTCTGTACAGCATACCAAGCTTTTGATGTGTTTTCTTAATATTTAGCTGAATATGAGTATCGATTTTTAGGTGTTCATCAATAGTAACCCCAAGAAGTTTAGCAAAAGGAACAACTTCTATGGTGGAGTTGGCATGGCTGATAATTTTGAAAGAGTTTTTGTCGAGAGGGAGAGATTTTGAGGGAGAGAATAGTAGAATTTTGGATTTGTTGGCATTTTGAGAGAGGTAGATTTGAAGCATCCAGTTCTCAGTAGCTGAGAAGGCAGTTTGAGTGTTTTTTTTGGAGCACGGGGAGGTTAAAAGAGCAGCAGACTAACATTGAGTCATCTGCGTATTGTACTATCTTAGTGTTAGGAATGGCTACATTGAAGTCACTAATAAATATATTAAAGAGAATCAGACTGAGTATGGATCCCTGGGGTACCCCGGTCGGGGTAGGTAGGAAGGCTGAGGTGCCAGTTGTCCATTTCATGGCCTGAGATCTGTCAGAGAGGTAGCTGTTGAACCAGGTTAGGGTGTTTTGAGAGAGATTAAGCTTAGAAAGGTGGTTCAGGAGATGGGCAAGGGAGACTGTGTCAAAAGCCTCGGAGAGGTCTAGGAGGACTGTGGATACAATTTTCCAGAATCATGGGCATGGTTTACTATGTCTAGGAAAGGGAGAAGAGCAGTTACTGTGCTATGGCCAGGACGGAAACCATGTTGTGTAGGGGTGAGGAGTTGGTTATTGGTAAGGAAAGGCATGAGGTGGAGGTGGATTTATTTTTTATTTATTTATTTATTTGCACTTTGTTAACCGGGAAAGTCCATTGGGCCTAGAAGAACCAGTTTTCAATGGAGACCTGGGGAGAAAAGCTCCATGATTCAGTATGTACAAAATATATTGTAAAATTCATAACTACAATGTTTACAATAATAAAGAAACAAAACATTTCAAGTAGTTCATAAACAAAAAACTTATTTTAAATTATGTAATTCAGTAACCAAAAAGCTATGAGGAAATTTAAAGAGACAGAGAGGTATATTTGAGAAAAAAAGTAAACAGACAAAGTTTGGATCAAGAAGAGTAAATTTATAGAGAGAGACACTTTTGGGGAAAAAAGAGAAAAAATTGGATCAAGAAGAGGTTATTAGGATGTTTTTGAGATAGGAGGAGGCCTAGGGATGAGTTAGAGGTTAGTGAAAGGGTAGATGTATCAGGAGGGGTGAGAGCAGGAGCATTCCCAGAGGGAGGAGAGATGAGAGTGAAGTCAAATTTTAAAGTTAGAGAGATTATGGGTAGTTCTGATGTGAGGGGGAAGTGAATTCCATGACCTGGCAAGGGAGAAAGATAGTAAAAGTTGTCCTGGGGTATGTTTGGGTTTGTAAAGTTCTAGGAGATTTTGATTATTGGATCTGAGATTTCTGTGAGGTTGATGCATTTTTTGGGTAGAAGACAGGGAGGGGCAGTTAGAGGATTTAAATATGAGCTTACGTGCTGTTGTTAGCTGAATAAATATCAAATAGTTAGAGAGTTCCAACCAATTGAGTAAATGGAGTGAGTTGCAGTGGTGAGTTGAGGATTTGGATCCAGAGACGAACTTTGATATTTTATTATAGCAGGAAGATAGTTTAGATTTAAGGGCTGATTGAAGATTGGTAAGGAGTGGGGGGTCCATATAGGAGAGAGAGAAAGAGGTAAGTGGTAGATAAAAGTTGTTTGGATGTGGGAGTAAGGTATTGACTATGACGGTAAAGCATTCCGAGCTTTTGATTTTTTTTTTAATATTTCTTTGTAGATGTATGTCAAATTTTAATTTATCATCAATAATGACACCCAGCAGCTTTGCATAGGGAACTATTTCGATACAGGTCTTATTTTGGCTGAAGATAGAGAAGGATGCTTTGTCGATGCTGGTGTTTCTAGAGGGGATGAAAATCATAATTTTGGATTTTGAAGCATTGACTGCTAAATGATTTTCTAACATCCAAGACTCGGTGCAGGAGATGGCTGCTTGAGTTAAATTGATCAGTTTAGGAAGAGATTTGGCTGAGCAGATGATAGCAGAGTCATCTGCATATTGGATGAGTTTAGTGTTAGGGATACTTTGATAGAAGTCATTAATAAAAATGTTAAATAGTAAGGGGCCCAGAATAGAGCCTTGTGGAACACCTGTTGGAGTGTGGAGAAAAGAGGAAGTCCTGTTATTCCACTTTACGTCTTGTTCCCTGTCAGAGAGGTAGGTGGAGAACCAGTTGATGGAAAAAGAGGATAGGTTGAGATGAGAGAGCTTCGATAGGAGAAGATTATGCGATACAGTACCAAAGGCTTTAGATAAGTCGAGAAGAAGGGTAGATACTATGTCGCCAGAATTACAAGCAGAGTTAATGATTTCAAGAAAGGAGAGCAGGGCAGTAGTGGTGCTGTGACCAGGTCTGAAACCATGTTGGGTAGGGTTCAGTAGTTGATTATTTAACAGATAGGGTAAGAGTTGTAGGTGGATGCATTTTTCAAGAATCTTTGATATAGGGGACAGAATAGCTGTTGGACGAAAATTGGAGACTGTGAAATTGGTACCCCCTTTATGGAGGGGAATAATGAAGGCTTTTTTCCAAAGGAGGGGTACATAGGACTCTTTGATGGAGCGATTTATTAGGATACAGATAGGTAGGGCTATGCCATTGGCAGCTAGCTTGAGGAAGTTAGATTCTCTCAAACTAACAAATTGGCCCAATCTAAAAACTCTTCCTCTAGACAATGCCATGGATGTATTTTTCAAGAATTTTTGAAATTGGGGAGAGAATGGCTATGGGCCAGAAGTTTGAGATGTTATTATTTTTGCCTCCTTTGTGGAGGGGTATGATAAAGGCTGCATGCCACAGTTTGGGGACATAAGATTCCTGTATGGATCTATTGATGAGAATGCTAATGGGGGTGGTGATACCATCTGCTGCACATTTTAGAAAGAGTGAGGGGATATTGTCAGGGGCATTGGAGCATGGCTTAAGTTTAGAGAGAATTTTTTTTTATGTATGAGGTAGAGATATGTTTGAGATGAAATATGGGGGGAGTGTTAGGCATGGGAGGTTCGGTAGAGGCTAGGGAAGAGGATTTGAGTTGAGGGAAGAGCTTATGGTTTGGGAAGGTCTTGGTGAGTTCTGCTATAGAGTTGGTAAAGAAGGAGTTGAATAGAGTGGCTATTTCTGGGTCAGATTTACTGGTGTCAGGGCAAGGATTGTTTTTGGTACCTGGGTTTAGAAGAGAGTTAATGGAGTTTCAGAATTGTTTGGGATTTTTGGAGTGATTAGACTGGAGTTTAGTATAGTAAGATTTTTTATCTTTTATAATTTGTTTTTTTTTTTGGCTAGGTTGCAGAGTTGCTTATATTTAAGAAGGGTGTCAGGGTGTTTATTGTGATGGTAAAGTTTCCAGGTCTTGTCTCTTTGTTGCATAAGTGTTTTAGTATCTTTAATTAGCCACGGGGAGGAGCTGGGTTTTATTTGTTTTGTTCTTGGAGGGGCTTGGGAGTTCAGGGTATCTAAGACGGTTGAGTTGAAGAATTCTACGGTTTTGTCTAGAGGAAGAGTTTTTAGATTGTCCCAATTTGTTAATTTGAGAGAATTGGAGAAAGTTGTGGGGTTAATGTTTGTAAGGTTCCATGTATGGATATATCGGTGTAGGTAAGGAGTGGAGGGGGTTGCTCGATGGATGAAGGTTGGCAAGTGGTCACTAATGGAGTCTGGTAAGATGCCTGTGTGTGAGATTTTATTTGGGTGGGAGACTAGAATCCAGTCAAGAGTGGAGCCTGGGGGGTTGTTTTTATTGGGTCTAGTAATGTCATTTGTCAGTTGAATGAAACTGAATAGATTGATAGATATGGAGGGATTATTGGTATTAATTTTGTTCCAGTCAATGTTCACATCCTCAAATATGTATGTCTCAAGCTTAATATTAGTTGTGGCCCATAGAAGAATTTCTTCAAGTGTAGTGGTATTGTTTCCTGGGGGGATATAGAGGGCCATAACGCAAATGCTTTTATAGTTATTCATTTTGAGTATTCCTATGACTAGTTCAGCGTTGTTGAACTGAGGAATAGGATTTTGGTATGGAGTGATGGAGAGTAGGCTAGAGTAGATTAAGGCTACTCCTCCTCCTTTCCTATTTTGGTGGTCCTATCTGAGTGCTTGAAACCCAGGGGGTAGGATTTCAGAGTCAAAAATGTGGGGTTTTAGCCATGTCTCAGAGACAGCTACTATGTCTGGTAGGGTATGGTATAGCCAAGGATGGAAGTGGGCTGCTTTGTTTTTTAGACTGTGGGCATTATTGGTCAGTAGTGAGATATTTATGGTTGATACTATTGGTTGTGTTTGGAAGATTAGGATTGGTGCTAGTATTAGGTCTGGGGTTGGGGTGTATGTCTCCAGCTAAGCATATGCAGTCAAAGAAGGATGGGAGCAGGAGCTTGGGTTTGCTCTTTGAATTTTGTGGGAAATGCAATATTAGTTTAGGTATGTGATGTTTTATTGAGGAGGGTATAATGTTTGGTTTGAAGTAGTGGAGTGGGTTTGGTTGAACTAGAGAGGAGGATATAATGTGAAAGTGCGATCTGGTAGGGTGAAGATGGGAGATGGGAGTTGGGGTGGGGTATAGGAAGAAGGGGGAGTTTGCAAGAGGAATAAGAGGTAGCATGGAATAGAGGAATTAGAATTAGTAAGCTGATAGAGGGGATGAGAAGGGTTTGTGAAAGTGGAGAAAGCATGGTAAATTGGTCTGTTAGGTATAAAGTAAGTAGCAGGATGTCAGGGAGTGTGTGAGAGTGTAAGTGGGAGGGATATAGATGTGAGTACAGGACCTTATGGTTTGGGATTGAGAGGGGGTAGTGGAGGATGGGTGGGGAAGGGGATAATGTGGAGACGTGATTGGATTGGCTGAGAGGGGAAGCAGAGGAGAATATTGGTTAGAATAAATGTAGGAGTAGTGGGGGCTGGTGGGAATTACATTTCAAATTGTTTATCTCTGATGTGTGGAGTGGGGAATAAAACTGATTTTTTTAAACTGTTTCTCCCTGTTGGTTTGGTATGGAGAATGGATTTTCAAAATGTGTCACCTTGGTTTTGAGTGGTGGAGGGATGATTTTCAACATGGGTCTCTCTGTTGTTATTTGTGGGGGAGCATGCTTTTCAGAATATTTTGTCTTTTGTTGCATTTGAGGAGCATTCCCTTTGAAACATGCTTGTACTTTGTTGGTTGGGGTAGAAACTGCATTTAAAACTATGCTTCTCTGCTGTTTCTTGTGGAGGAGTCCTTTCAAAATGCATCTCTTTATTATTGTTGGCAAGGGAACCCTGTGGCAATAATATGGACTAATATGCAATAAATCTATAACATGCTGTTCTAGCCCGAACCCACTTTCCTACTGACATGGATGTGTACCCCTCTATCTGAGTGCCATCACAAGGGTTGTTGGTGACATACTCAGTGATGGCTTGGCAAGGACCTTAACCTCATGTTGTGGTGCACACAAACAAAAGCTAGAGAGCACATATAAGTGGGAAAGAACCAAGTTGTTAGCATATCTGTTTTTTCTTTTCTTTTTTTTTTTATTTGAATTGACTTGTCAGGAGCATGAGAGACAGCATACAGGTGCAGAGGCAACAGATGCTGCAATCAGTCATTAAGGGGAACAGGGAAAGTATAAGGAAGTACAACTGTAGTCACTCGCACCTGTGGTGGAGGCCAGTTGTGTGATTTTGTGAAGCCGCAAAACACAGAATGCTTGTAAGGATGCAGACACCCACTCATATTGCACTGGCAGGATTGACAGCTACATGCCACATAGAGGGTTGCAGTAGAGGCATAACTGCGACTGGCTACAGACAGCTGCCTTGCAGCAGTGAATTCTACAGGTGACATGTGCTTCTGTTTGGGTCAGATGTTGCAAATTCTGTGCTACCTGGGGACACTGGGGTGATGTACTGTAACATAGGTGCAACAGGTAGCACTGACCAGTAGCTTACTATATGACTATCCTCAAATGTACACAGCAATATTGCTTCAAAGGAAAGGAAAAGAATGGAGTAGTTCTCCCAGGCAGACAGATATCTTGTTTCAGACCCTCTGTGAACACAGCTGACAGATCCTCCTAATGGGCAGGAGCAACCAGGCCATCAGTAAATGTGAATGGTGGCACTTTGATGCACAGATAAATGCTGTTGGTGGCCATAACAAATTGCCAGAAAAAGCACATTGTAGGGTAAACAACATGATCTTTTCTGCCCACAACAAGGAAACCAATATTGCACAGAAGCTGCTGGCCAAAGTTGGAGTCTGTTTACACAGTCTAACAGCCACTGAAGAGTACCTGGTATCTTTGTCTGGGTGCAAGACTGCTCCCTCAAACCAGGTGAAGGACTTGGTATTGGTACAGAATGTCACCCACTACCACAGGTTCAGTGGGTGATGCTCCAAGTGAGTATACCCTACATATATATCTTATAGTAGGACATGCCAGAGACAGAACCAGTCCCATAGAAAATGTAGTCTTTCTTTTTTACAGGCACTTCAGGTCTTAAGATGCCTCATGAGTCTGTACAAGCTACTTGGGCCTATATTTTTACATGCCATTCTGTTTTACAGCTGTAGCATTGCTGAAACATGGGATTGTCACAGAGTAGCACTGATACATTTGGATGTGTCTCTCTTGTATTCATAAGTCATCCTGTATTGATTAGGGCATGCCTGGTGTCAGGGACATGGTTTAAAATAATGGCAGCTACAGCATGGTGCAGTCTGTGTCCAAACTTGTCACTGTCAGGCAGGGGTACCATGGCAAGTATATTACCCTCTCCTTCCACAGACATGGATTTATTGATTTTGCAAATCACATGACACTGTTGTAGGACAGGAGCTGGCTGACATACCAACCCATGGTGCACGGTTGGCTCCTGAACTCCAGACAACAGTAGGTGATAGCAGCTCCCATATGAGTGAGGACAAAAGTAGGATCAAATGTACCAGTGGTCACCAATGTCTTGGTTCCTGACTCACACCTAAGCTGAGTGGCTCCATGGCCATCACACAACAGATGTGTAGGGTAGTCATATAGCATTCCTCACAACTGTCCTGAATTTGCTGGAAAATCCTGAATTTTTGTAATGTAATAACAGGATACCATAAAATACCAAGTGTCCCCTTTCAATCACAATTTTTGTTTACTGTTTGTCCCTTTTGACTGTTTCAAGTCATCAGCACATACCTGCAGACTGGACATCAAGTACCTAGAGTCATGAGCATGAGGAACTGTTACAAAGGAGTCAAGAGGAATGAGGCAGGAACAAGTTAAAATTGGTGAGAAGTCAGCAATTTAGAATCAGGAAATATTTCTAACAAGGACACAGCAGATGGGATGTCATAGCAGTCTACTGTCCCTGTTTCATCTTATAATTTGGGTCCATACCACTCAATTGTTCCTGACGTTGCCCCATGCTTTTGCCCTATCCCATATGTGCTTTTTTCCTGTTTAACCACTTAGTATTGCTGACAGTTAATAATACCAGGTTTTACAGTTTAATACTGCTTACCTTTCTAAAAATGCATGTTAAAATATTTTTTATCTAAATTTAAATCAAGCTAAATTGAAATAAATAATAAATAAATGTATATATAAGTAGATATAACCAAGTATTAGTTAAGTATTATATATATATATATATATATATATATATATATATATATATTTATTTATTTTTTTTAATGGGTTAGCAAGGCTCGTAGCTGCTCCTGGCATCTTAGGATTAGTGTGCCCCCATGTAAGTCTCATCCATGCACTTCTTTTAATCATCTTGCCTGTGAAATGTATACCATACTATTTTTTAGATGTGTCTGTGAATTTACTTGCAAAAATGCTATCATATTGATGCATCCTTGACTGAATATATATATATATATATATATATATATAGCATACTTTTAAATGAGTCTGTGACTTTACTTGTAAAAACAAACAAAAAAAGCTAATAATTTGAGGATTCCTAGCTAATGTACAGCTAGTAGTCAGAACAGTGATTTTATATTTAACCATAGACCACGGCTCAGAATTACTACTACTATTTTCACTCATTGAGCCTGTTTTTCAGCTAACTTGAATTTGCCAGTTTAATGTTGAAAATTTTAACTTTTGACTGAAGCAAGAATATGCTTATTTTTTTTTAATTTCTTATCTGCTGCTTAAAATCTCTGCTGCTCTAAGAGCAATTATCAATTAAGCTCATACATTTATGTGGAGTCCGACAGTTTAAACGCGGAAAAACTGAGACTGAGCAGATTATCACAAATTTGTTTATTTGTTCTTTTTTCCCTGTGACTGAAGATAATATAGCAAACTATATTATACCATTGATTTTAAGTAACCTTTTATGTCATTAAATCAACATTGTACAAGCAATCTTTTCGGTCAACTATAGTTTTAACTGTAGGATCTGTTGTACCTGTCTTTGTCAGCATACTGTAATTGGATTTCAGCAGTTAGAACTGATAGTGACTTTGTGCTTGTTATCCCGATCTATTCTTTACTGGTAAGGTTGTATGTTTTAAACTGTATTGCTTCCAAGTGAACTATAGATTATTATTACCTATAACACTTTTGACCTGCTCATGCTCTAATAGCATCACAAACTGCTCCACTGCTTTGTGTACTATGATTGCCGCTTTTACTGTTTTCTAACTCTGTTTTTTTCTTACAGTCTCTGTATCTTTCCTAATATACACCTCCTCCACTTGAAGTTGATGCCCAAGAATCTCTACACCTAAATCATGACTCATGCTAACAGACAAATAAACTATGTTAAGGCTGCAGAGTATGTTTCTCCCTATTTATGAACAATAACCGTTGTACCATCAATTTAAATCCAACAGTCTAGATATAAGGGCATGCACACTAACTGGGATGCTTCAGAATAGAATTCCCTCCTCCCATGCCCCCAAACAAATTTTAGCTCTATTCCAGATCTCATTCCAAGTGAACTCAAGTTGCTAGCCAAAACTTTTAATTAATAATCATTCAGTTATATCTGTTAACTAGATTGTTTTACTTGCTGGCACTGACGTGCTGCACCATGAGGTAGGTGAGAGGTTTTTGTCTTTCTGCTGCCTGGGTCTGCCTCGTGGCTCAACTCACTCCATTCATGGTCTCTCTGCCTGAGCTCACTCTACTCTCCTACCCTACCCCCAAATTCCACCCACCCCCTCTACCTCCAAATTTAAACCTAACCACACCACACCCTGTCCTCTGTAAGCTCCTTCCCTTACAAAAAACATGAAATTAATTACTACAAATTACATATTATCTTCTTACTACTCCCTTGCCCTCAACTACTGTACTTTTACTCTCCTCTGATTATCTCCCTAGCCTAACAGCTAATTACCTCCCTCTAATCTTCCCCTCTAATTTTTCACCCTCACAATCTAGTATAACTAATTCCTTTCTATTAACCTATCACCTTCATTCCAGTCACAAATCTAAAATGTTTCTCCTTACTCTCCTTATTCCAGTACTCTTCTATCTCTCTTCTCTCACTTCATACCTGGTACCTATTCCACCTATAATAAGTTCTCCTACATACACTACCTCTTTCTCCAACAATACTCATCAATACTCCCTACCCATCAACCATCAACTGTTTCACATACACAATAACTTATTCTTTAAACCCAAAATGTTTCAACCACATCTATACTTATCCAGCATCATGCATTCCGACAGCTTTACCAAAAATTAAGGCCTACCTATACTACACATTATTTAAATTTCTTCAACTTTGTGCAGACATCCATTCTAACTCTGGTCCCAATACTACACTATTCTCATCTCTAGCCTACACTTCAGCCTCATGAAATACTCTTAAATTTATATCAGTAAACATATGTAACGTGGAATAAAATCTCTGAACTGTATGCTTGGGTAACTATGCAATCCCCTGGCATATTAATAATCACTGAAACCTGACTTAAACCACATATCAAAGGTCCGAAGTTCTTCTACCAGATTATAATATGTTCAGACCTGACTGGCCCAAAAGAAAAGGAGGCTACACAGCCAAACTATATACGAACTCTATCTCCTAAACTCTTCACAACCAGTCTGTACCTTCCTTTCACAAATCTGAATTACTGATCACCTATGATCACCTACCTTAACCTAGAGTCTCTGCATCATTGCTTCATACATACCCCCAGTAACAAGCTATCAACCCTGGAAAATATACTATCATGGGTGACTACAAATATCTCTTTTGCAACCATAATTTTCGGCAATGTCAGCACTGACTAGCAAAAACTTAACTCTCAATTCCCCTCCAATAGCATTAACTTCTATGGATTTTTAAAGCTAATTACTCACCCAATCTGTACCACCTCGTCCCACAAAAATGGCTCTATCATACATACCCCCAGTAACAAGCTATCAACCCTGGAAAATATACTGTCATGGGTGACTACAAATATCTCTTTTGCAACCATAATTTTCGGCAATGTCGGCACTGACTGGCAAAAACTTAACTCTCAATTCCCCTCCAATAGCATTAACTTCTATGGATTTTTAAAGCTAATTACTCACCCAATCTGTACCACCTCGTCCCACAAAAATGGCTCTATCATATATTGCATTCTGGTATCTTATTCTAGAAATTTAACTGATTCTGAAACACTGCCAGGCTCTATTGGTGATCAACACCCTATCTGTACAACTAGACTTACCCCTCACTCTTGCAAACAGCTTACCTACAAGACTGTTTGCAGCAATCAGCTTACCTACAAGACTGTTTGCAACCTCACCAACTATGACCAGAAGACCTTTATAGACATTTTAAACTGTTCTCAAATACCTCCCACTATATGAGGCAGTAGAATAATTTAATTATACTTTCCTAAACACTCTGAGCAGTCTATCCCCTACCAGAAAGAGAAGGATCAAATCCAATTACACCACATGGCTTTTCCACTATACAAGATCAGTCATGCAAAAGAGAAATATGGCCTGATCTAGCTACCAGAAACAAAAGACCCAAAATAATTTACAACACTTTAAAACACTACGTAACAGTGTAAAGAAATATGTTAACTTAGATAAAAAACAATTCTACAGAAAGCCTTAAGATCAACACAAATCCAGTCCCAAAACCTTCTGGTATACCATTAAAAATATTACACCCTAGAAATCAGTCCTCCCCTCAGCCAGACTCTGACAATACTTCCCCAGATATACCATCTCAATTAAACTCTTACTTCATTAATCGCATAGCATCCATCACCAAATATTTTCCTTTATTCACCCACCTTCTTTCAGCCTCCTACTACCTGTCTCTCTATATTTATTTTGCCTTAATCTGTGTAACTAGTATCACCCTTGCCCCTGCTATTTTTTCTATTTTCCAACTGTACTCTACTATAATGTTTTGACCACTGCAGCACTCATAGTTACAAATTGGTAATTTAGTACCCCCCTCCTGCTGGAGCTTACCATAACTTACTTGATTGTTTTTTTCACTTGCACTGCTTTCAACCAGGGTCCAACCCACTCCATTTTCCCTCACTACACTCGGGTGCACTCTGCTCCCTACCCCCAAATTCCACACACCCCACTACACCTAAACTTAAATATAACTAGCCACTCCCACCTCAAGAATTCCTCTTGTCAATAGAGCACAATAATTACATTTACCATGACACACAAACCAATCACAAAATACCACCTAAACCCTACCCACTAACACTCAACTTCATCTCATGACCATACCCTTTTCATTCCCTCTTAACCACCAAACTACAATCCACAGCTATTTCATTATCACTTTTAACCATTAAAATATATTTTACATATTAAAATTCCAACACTAATAAAAAACTTACCAAAATTGCATAATTGAGCATTTATTTTCAACAAATAAAATATTAGCCCTATAAATTATAATACTCAAAACTCTTTCCCTAGCCACACACTTAACTACTCACACACATCTAAAATGTCATCACTCAACCAAAAATCCACAAGTCCTTCCCCACTCCAAACACCTGTGATTAACTTCAAAATATCATTATCAATTTTCAATACTATTCTCCTAGATCAATTCACCTTCAAAATACTGCCAGTCAATACTCCACAGCATAGTTCTCTCAGGTTTCATAAAGACATCACTACTTTCCTTAACACTATAGTTTATATCGCATCAGAACTTCTAATTAGTGGTGACATACACCCAAACCCTGGCCCCACAACTACCTCACAATCATCAAGCAAAGTCTCCTCTCAACCTCACAATATATTAAACATAACTCAGCAAAAATAAGATCTTTTACTAATAAACTTAAATATCAGAAGTCTAGTTAACAAGGTTCAATACTTTCATGCTTCACTCTCTATATATTCACCTGACATAGTTGTACTAACAGAAACTTTGTTAACACCACAAACAGAAGACAACTAGATTATATGCCCTGGAAATAACATTCTCAGACAAGACAGGAAGGGAAAAAAAGGAGAGGGGGTAGCCATAGTTTTCAAAAATAACCTAACACTACAAGCCCTAAACCTAAACATCCCAACTACTACTGACATTTTATTCACCAAATTAAAAATTAATACTAACACATACCTAGTCATAGCAGGGGCTTATATCCCACCTGAGAACAAACTCACTACTATAGAGAGCATACTTCAATGAACCACAAAAACCTTTCCCCAGGAAACAATAACAATGGGAGATTTCAACATAGACAGAAACACCTGTAATGTACAGAACCCCACCAATCATATAAACCTCTATGGATTTACACAGCTTATCTAATACACCAGTAAAACAGACAAAAAAAAATAGACAACCTATCCTTGATTGGACTCTCACCAACAAAACTTCATACTATCAATACTCGGGGTGTCTTCCTGATAGCCTGAGCGACCACTCACCAACCTTCCTACTGAGACAAAAGATCAGTATTCTCAGAACCACTGTTTAGCACCAAATCCAGAACAAGAAAAATCTTAACCTCCAGACTCTGGTGACTACACTCAGCCAATGCAACTGGTCTACTCTAAAAAAAAACTACTCCTAAACACAACTGTTGAATATTTCAACAACACATTTCTAAATGTTCTTAACAATCTTGCACCCCCTAGGACAGTCTGAACTAAAACAAAATGTTACCCCTTGGCTAACCAAAGAAACTAGAAATCTTCTCAAATTAGAGATAAAGTCTGGGAACAATGGAACACAACAAAATCTCTACAAAACTGACTAGAATACCAGCAACTCAGAAACAAAGCCAAAACTCAAATTAAGGTAGATAAAAAATGCTATGCCAACATATAAATGGCACATCAAAAAAATCCTCAACAATTTTGGTTAGCTAGTAAAACTATCCTTCACCCCGGTCAGATATCTACCCCACCCCCATGACAGCCCCAAACTCAGGTACAGCTGCTGAACAATTTAACAAATATTTCACCAAGAGTATCTTAGCACTATCTAAAAATAACTGTCCCCCACCAGGTTCTCTAACTTTGTTAGAAAATAGGAACAACAGAGCTTTCTCTTCATCCTGTCCCAACAAACACCATAAAAAATTGCTTAAAAAAAAATAAAGTTAACATCTATTGCAGCTGACAACCTTCCAACAGTATACCTCAAGATGGCAGCTGATGCTATCGGCTACCCTGTATCTATACTAATCAATTGATTTATTACTGAACAAGTCCCACATATCTGGAAAGTCTCTTACATAATCCCCCTTTACAAAGGAGGTAATTCAGCAGTACTATCAAATTATAGACATATTGTCATATTAACTCCTCTATCCAAAATTTTAGAAATGTGCATACATTCTCAAATTATGCACCACCTCTCAGTCAATAATCTCCTAGCTAGCTCCCAACACTGTTTCAGACCTAATGATAGTACAACTACTGCCCTCTTAAGCTTCATTAACACAGTCAACCTACATAGGAGCAAAGGTAAAATAGTCTCACCAGTGTTCCTAGATATGTCCAAAGCCTTTGATACGGTCTCCCATCAAAAACTTCTAACTATCCTGTCCAGGCTAAACCTTACATCATCTGCCCTCTCTTGGTTCCAAAGCTACCTAACTAACTGACACAAAGCCGTAAAGTGGTTGTAAGACATCTCTTCATTACTGCCAGTCACATTAGGGGTGTCTCAAGGATCCATTCTCAGTCTCCATCTTTTCAATATCTTCACTAATAATCTCAACACAACTCCTTCTCTAGCTACTGCAGTCCAATATGCAAATGATTCCACACTAATATGTGCAGCCCACACCTTTCAAAAACTACAAGAAAAAACACAAAAATCCTTCAGAGCAGTGGAAACATGGCTTTCCAGTACTGAACTTATACTCATCTCTAAGAAAACCAAGCTAATAATCTTCCAAACTACTAGAGCTACTGACCTCCCCCACTCAACTTTTCCATAACTGCTGCAGGAAACATAAACATTGTACCCGCTACACAGACAAAACTCCTAGGTGTCATTATTGATCATAACATGAGATTTGACCAACACATATCACAAACTATTAAGAAGGTACACAGAAAACTGGGTAATCTATATAAAAACAAACAATTCCTAACTAACAATAATAAAATAGCCATTGCAAGAATTCATCTACTCTCAATACTTCTTTATGCCTCACCAATACTCACTAACCTCAGAACATCAGACCTAGATGACTTGAAACATGCTATAACAAAATAGCTAAATTTGCCACTGATTCCCCATATAGAGCACATCACTGTCTAGTACTAAAAAAACTATCATGGCTAGAACTCCAACATCTTCTACACTACAACAAGCTGACAATGGCACACAAATTACTTAACCAGCTATGCAAAACACCTGTCCTACAAAACCTATTAGAACCATATTCAAACCATAGACTACTACACTCCACCAACAAATCCTTACTAAAAGTTATCAAATTTACAAATTCCCCAGATGATGCTCTCTACTCTAGTTATGTAGCCAAAATATGGAACTCTCTACCTCTAGAATTAAGAATTTTAGCTCATATCACTCACTTTAAAACAACGCTCAAAGACCAACTGCCTAACAAGTGGTTTTGCCCATGTAACCATCCAGGATAAAATGTCACTTTTCCCTAAATTACTCCTATGCAAATTATGACTCTGTTAACCCTTTTGACTTCACTGTCTTCCTGATTCTATACCCTCTAACTACTATCCAAACAAATTCAATCACAAGGGATCTACTCTGAAAGCTCGAAAAGCTAAATTACTGAACATGATTTCCAGAGGACAACATTGAAACCTTGATTTCCAGAACGCAGAAGTT
>NC_056745.1:778721087-778843587 GCF_019279795.1 Protopterus annectens | reverse complement strand
CGAGCTATTTGTTTATGAATCCCAGGGCTTGACAGTCTTATTAACTAAGTAATGAATACAGACAGAATCTTAAATGCTACTTCTGTAAACAATCAAGACACAATTATTTGTAAACCAATTCCTCAGTTATAAATAACAGAGAACAAAAGTTCCCTAAAACCCACTTGCACATGTCAAAAAATGTTTTTGCAGCTCAGTCCCATTGTACCCCTCCAGACCATTTTTATTTATATCCACTAACACCACAATTGTTCAACATGGAGGCACACAGCATTCTTGCACAAACAGTGATGCCTCAATGTCTGCAGAACAGCATGTCCACATACAAGCAACTGTGCACATGGTCAGATGTGGTCGTGCACTTAGCACCTGTTCAGACAGATAGCATTCATTCGCGGGGAAGCCATCTTGGACAGTTCTATTTAAAAGATGTTCAACACAGCATCTTAAGAGCAGGCAAGCAAACAAAATGATTGTTTACTACTAATTGTTTATTACTAATTGTAATAATTCTACTACTCAGAGAAAGACAGATAAGTATTTTCATTTATTGATCTGATTTTAAATTCATTTTAACAGTCAGTATCTGCTTTAGCTAAGGTCTTTAACTCATTCCCTGCAAGCAAGGTCTGGAAGTTTGCACTGTAACTTTCTATGAGTGGAGCCTAAGCTCTTTGACAGAATCAGATTATTTTCTCACATTTCAAACAAATGTTCATATCTCCAGAACCAAAGCGGTTGCTAAAGAAGTGTAAATGGCAAACTCTTCAACATAAACTATTTTTGTAGTGGTAGTATTTTTAGGTTCTAGGCCTTAAACGAAATTTTATAATTACAGTAAACACAGTAATGTAAGTATATATTATTTTGTAAACAACTCACAATATCTCAGCAACCACTCAAGTTACACACATACTGTCAGGAGTATATTGTTCATCCAGCGGAGAGCTTTCATGTGAGGCTAAGCAGTTCTATGCATGCTACATGGTTAGCAAGATATTTAATACAAAAGCATATTTATAACAATATAAATAAACATTATATGAACAATTAATATCTCTTTACCTCCACTAGACAGAGGTCAAATATTAAAACAGCTGTGTTTGGCGCCGTGTAGGCTTTAAGATGAAATATTTTAATTCTTTTTATGTAGCACAATTTTGTAATTATTAATGCAAATATGAACAAACAGTATTTGAAGCCTAGACGCATCAGCAGGATGTAACTGCAGAAAAACCTGGAAGCTTCACTTGGCTATAATGAGTTAAACTATATCAGTGCTTCCATTATATAGTTGCACTGCATTTGTGCTGTTTTGGGTGGTCTGGCTGTTGTTATTCGGCCCTGATTTTATTCTTGTGGCCTGGTTCAGGACTTGTCTTTGCATTGGGGCAGTTTCAGGCCAGTCAGCTCAGAACTAAGTGTATTGGTTGTTGTCTGCCCCTTGTGATAATTTGAAAACCTAATTCTTTCCCTCTCCTCATTCATAAGCTGTTCACAATAAGCACATAAGTATCATTTTGTAAATTCTCTCCCCTTAATGTACTCACCAGGCTAAAGGACATTTGAACACATTGCTTAATAGTGAGGTACTGATACTGCTTGCACTGACATTAGTATCAAAGTAGTGAGTTGGGTTTTGCTATAATTAGTTTACTGGTTCTTGCTGATAGCAGAAGGTTTCCAGGCTAGCTGCTTTGCATTGAAATTTAAATTTTCAGCAGCAAGTCCACCCAAATATTATTCTAAAACTGAACTCTAAGTAGTTACCCCTGCCCCCAATGTCATTCCTGTCAGTACCATGGACCAGCACTTCCCCACAAATTCTCTGGCCAGCCTGATTGAAATGGGTATCTTGAGACAGTGTAAGAATTGTCTCATGCAGTCAGATGATCATCTATTACTCAAACAGCATAACACAGTGTATGAGAAATATACATAAATAATATACTTGGAGGCAAAAATCTCATAAACAGTAAACTCAAACACCAAAATCATTAGCAGTACACCACATGCCACACCTGTCCAAGGCCATAGCAATGCACATTATCCATCACATGCTAAGGTTCTAAAGATTAACTTACCTAAACTTCAAAGATGTCCAAAACACAATACAGGCACAAAGCGCACTCAGCATATGAAGCCTACTTCCTCACAGAGAGCAAGAAGTCCCAAGGTCACAGATGCTGAGCCTGTAAGGTAGGCATCGACCCAACCAAACATTCTTATTACAGCTGATTCCATTGTAAGACATACAGATGAGCCTCTTACTTAGCTGAGCAAGAAAGGAGTGACAGTAAGTTGCTTGTCTGGTGCCAGGATCCTTCAAATCACATACTCACTCAAGACCTTGAACAGCAAATACCAGTATGACTCTGTCATAGTTCATGCCAGTGTCATTGACTTCATGTGTACCTCCCTGGACTATATAAAGACAGACATAATGGAGCTTTCAGGCTGTGTGTCCTAAGCAGGTATGAACCTAGCACTGAGCAGCATTTACCTTCTTTAAGGATGATGCTACAAAATAAGCAAAAAATAATTGACTTCAATAACTGGCTTAGTTTTTGGTGTCATTCAAAGGAGGTCCAATATGTGTCAGCCTGGGAGGATATGATCAACAGACCATGGTGCTTCATCAGGGGTGGCCTGCATCTGTCCCCTCTAGGGTTTCAATTATTGGAAAAGACATTGCCCACACCCATAGTGTCTTTAGGTAATGCCAGCCTGATAAACCTACCAACATAATGAAGCAAGCAAAGGACCATACAATCGTGTTTTGATCAATGCTTGGAGCCTGAACAGGAATCTCCACTTTCTACAAGCCCTTCTCACCCAGGAAAGCACTGAGGTCTGTGTAGTGACTGAGACATGATATAAAATACCATAGAGCACTCCATCTGTGCAGGGCTATAATGCCTTTCACACATTTAGACGATTCACTGTGCAGGACTGCAAAAAATGTGGAGGTGTATTAATCTACATCCAGAAGAGACTTGCATCAAGGTTAGTAAAGCAGAACTAGAGCTTCTTTGTGTATAAATAACCATCAGAAAGGTCCCATGCCATATATTAGCTAACTATAAAACTCCCTCTATGACAAAAGAAAGCCACACCTCCTATCTACAGAAACTAGAATCACTAAGTATTAAACCCAATACCATTTTCCTAAGTTATCTAAACTATCCATTTATAGACTGGGAAACCTACACTACCACGAGTGCACAACAAGAGATTCCTAGACTTTGTTAATATGAACACCCTGGAACAATTAGTCAGTGTGCACACTGGGGGAATAACATCTTGGATCTTGTACCATCCCTTGTGTATCTTCATCACCTGTTAGGTGTGGCCATAAAGCAGTCCCCTTGGAAATAAAACTGAAACCAGAGATCCCTTCCACCCAAGGTACCTTTAGAAATTTCTTTAAAGGAAAACTTCACCTTAGAACTCAAAAAACATGTTTTTTCATTGTATCTTTGTTTTCCAATATATTTTAATGTCCCCAAATCACTCCAAATGCTTCTTTCTCGATTTTAATGTGTTTCCCACAAAATGGCAGCTGACGGGGCCTGCCTTGGTAATGTGATCTTGTTTTCTTGCTTTCGTTCCTTCTTCCCAGAATACATTTCAAGTCCTCTTTACATGAGTTATGTTAATACATAAAGAAGTGTTTTTTTTTCCTTATGCCATTAAGATAGAAGGACAGGAGTGTGAAGCACTGTCATCCAACACACCCTGCTACAACAGAGCTACTGCTGTCTTTCACTGACTGAGCCTAAGTTATGTGTCTGTCAGAGTTTGTTCTATTCTATAAATAACTGTTAGCTACTTCAACAAAAGAAAGTAGGCAAATAGCAGGCTTTTGTAAAGGGATTCTTTTGAACTTCTAAAAGAACTGACATACCTTTCCCCACACTTATCCTGATGTGTTAAATCTCTCACTGCAGTAAATTATCCTTGCTGTATCATGTACAGATATCAACTGATACTGGAAAGGAGTACAAAGAAAATTGGTCTGCTACTTCCCAATGCCTTCAGTGGGAAGTTTTTAAATCTCTCATGAATGATGCAGAATTAAAATGTGCTTCACTAGTTCCTTAATTATTTCTGTCATGTCACCCTCCCCCCATTTTTTCTATTTTGTATTTATTTATACTTTGTTAACCAGGAAAGTGAAAAGATCACAAGACCCTTGTCAGACCTGGGCTATACTGGCAAAGATAATAACAAATAATAGATGTACTTACAATACAATGAAAAACATATTCCCTGGATTCACGAAACCTCCGTGTAAGACTAAATAAGTCTTACTCAGAAACTGCGGTTGAATGGTCTGACGTCAGCATGCCATGCATATTCATGAGGGCACGCTGACTCCACTCCAAGTCTAACACAGACCATGCAGGAAGGCAGGGGGCGTGTCTGACTGCTGAGTAGTCCTAAGGTCCACGCCCCTGCAAGTGTCTGAATTATGAAATGTCAACACACATGAACGAGTCCGCTCAAATGTCAACATACCCAACACTACACTACCTCACATTGTAAACCCCCAGTAGAGTTATAAAATGTAAACTATAATTTTTTTTTCTAATTCCCGATATAGCTGCTCGTATATGTGTTTGCACGGGTGTGCCCATAGCTTAGCTAGAGTTAGCAATGCTGACATTGAAGAGCATAATAGCATATGAAATAATTCCTGACATATATATGACTAAAATATTACTAAAAAAGCATTGAAATGGCCTATGTATCAGTGAACAAAATGTATATATAGAAATGTAAGAAGGATCTTGACATATAAATGCCCGTAGCTAAGCAGCGCTTTACCCAGCGCAAAATAGTTGCCCACAGCTAAGCAGCACTTTACTCAGCGCAATAAGTTTTCGCGGAGCTGCGCACCACGCTAACCAGTGCACCGTAGGGCAACGGGGAGCAACGTCGGGCAATGTGGAGCAACGTTGAGCAAAGTTGCCTAAACACAGCCACACCCCCTAGCCTGTCTGGACAGTAGTAAAATAAAATACAATGACAAGTTCCGAACCCGGGACACTGTGCACCATAATCAAAGTACTGAACCACTAAGCCATGACAGCTTAGGATAAACATCCACTGTTAACATACATATACTTATAAATGGTAGATTAACCATTGCTAAGCAGGCCTGCAATCAGCCGAGAATTTTCAAACATGGCCAATTACAAAAAAGTGTGGGAAATGGGGCATATTTAAGCTCCATAGGCGGGAATACTCGTCATAACTGATTGTAGCTCCCATCTGCAGTTAGAATGTCTGCTGCTGGAGAGGGTACTCGCTTTCGAGCACAATGCTGGGGCATCAAGGAGTCAAAATACATGGTTTGGCTCCTAGTCCATCGTCATGAGTCTCAACTCCTGCAGGGTCAGTTCCAAGGGACGGAGTATAAGGCAGAGGCTTGGAACCGGTTGGCTCATGAACTCACCAGTGCCACAGGCATCCCTCAGACTGGTGAGCAGGTCCGTCACCACCATGCAGACCTGAAGATATGGAAGCAGGACCTACTGAACCAATGGATCCAGGAAGCCCGTCATATGCAAGATGCCCCACTACTGAGTAGGTAGCCATGGAATGCAGTATGTAAGACATGCTAATATAGTCTAAATAATGGATAGGTATGTCTAAATATCCCTTCATTTACTTCACAGCTGCAGGTGTCAGTGCTGCGAATCAGCAAGCCTATGCAGATAGGCTGCTAAGGCTGTGCCACCAGGCAGGTTAGTAATTATCCTGCATGTATTGTTATATAATATATGTGAGAAAGCATGAAAAAAGTGTTGTAGCCCAATAATACAGCTATAAAATGCCCTGAATAAATTCTCTGCATGTACTGTTATATAACATAAGTCAGAGAGTCAGAAATAGAGTTTAGTAACACATTAATAAAGGTAAAATAAGTCTGGAATACTATCACTGCATGTACTGTCATATAAAATAAGTGAGCAAGCCTGAAAAAGAGTGTTGTAACCTATCAATAAAGGGATAATATGTCCTGAATAGGTCTTCCGTATGCACTGTAATATCAAATAAAGGAGACAGCCTGTAGAAAAGAGTGTTTAATGTAATTAATAAAGGTATAATACTTGGAATGTGTCTGTGTCACTTACTTTGAAGTGTTGTTGTACCCTTGCATTAAATAAATAGTACTGCTGTATTAAGTGCTGTCAACCCACAGTTGTGCAGTCCCATATAAAGTGGATGAAGGAAGTGCCAGTAGCTGTGAAGCATATAACAGTCCTCAACAGTCAGTAAATGGCTGTTATGCATAGGTAAATCTGGCACACAAGTAGCTTGTCAAGGTGTTCCCCAGAAATGTGAGTGTGCTACATGAAATGTAGGATTCTGCAGAAATTAACTGAAAATGTCACGTGAACACATCCAGATATGTAGATACATAAATATAAAAATAAAATATAACTATGTAGCAGTAACATCTGCATCTTGGACAGTTACTATGTCAGATATAGGTCAGGTATATAATGAACTAGCCAAACCCATTACACAACCTAATGCATGCTGCCTAGTGTAATAATACATGTAGGGGATATACACCTGCAGTCAATAGGAATGTAGTGTAGAGTAAAAGTACTAATAAGATGTTAATGGAGGTTTCTTTTTACACCCTACTCCATGTGCATAAACAATGCAATTCCACACCTCAATGGGTATGTCTTATCTCAAGACATTTGTTGGGACATATGTCCTATTGTTCTATAAAAATCTGCATTTCCTTTGATGCATGTGCCCTGTTCAAACACCACAATCTTGTTGGCCTGTTGCCACTAATCATCCCTGCATGCTGTTGTAATGTCCACTGTTGTTCAATATATGCATGTGCTATGCTTGCTGTTCAACTGTTGTAACCTTGGTGTGTTGGGTTAATGGGAATATTACTGCATGCTGTTCCAACTAATTTGGAATGCTGTTGTCTATGTTGTAATTAAACACACCTAATCACAGAACGTATGGGAAGGCCGATCCCAGCGGACCCACCTGTCCCTCCTCAGCTGGCGATTGCACCTGGCACCAGCAGGTCTGGTGCCCAGCCCGGGCTACCCTCCTCCATTGGTCCTGTGCCACGTTCAGGTGGAAGCGCTGCAGTGGATGGAGCTCATCCCCCTTGCAAGCGTGGGCGGAAAAGGGCCACCTGTCACCCTCCAAAGGGTCCGGGTTGTGGTGCGTAGGGAGATCCAGCATTTAGTCGCTGATCCCCTACGCCAGCTCGAGGCAAGAGTGGCGCGACTCATGGGTGAGCCTGCCCCTCCTACACAGCCTCCAGCACAGCCACCCTCAGGTCTGTGAAGGTTCAGTGGTGACTACCCATGGGTGGGGATCTCAGCCCCACTGTTACCATCTGTGGGCTCATGGGCTTGCGATTTCCAAACATCCATCCACGTCAGTTGTGTTCACTCACCCATGTGTCATACTCTGCCCCTGTATGCATCTTGTTTGTCTTGTCTGTTTACCTCCTCAACCTACCTCCCCAAATATGCCTACTTCCTCTACCTCACATTCCACTCTCACCTGAAAAAAAAAGGGGGGCAATCTGTACCTACAAAAAATTATGCCCCATACATAGCTGCCCATTTCGCACACATGTCTACTGGACATGTAAACTGAAAATTAGAATTGGCAGCACTACATACTTTGTTGTCCTCACCCCTCTCTCAGGGGTGGAAGGTTTCAAATTTCACTCCAAATTTGTAACATATGCACAGCTGTTGCTGGTAAAGAAATGGGCAGCTATGTACCTTCCCTACACCTGTCCTGCACATCCCGATCTGGTTTCCCTACTGTCTTTCTCTCTTTGTGCCCCCTGTTTCACCACTTTCCTATCTCCCCTTTTTCTTTTCTTTTCTTTCAAAGAAATTAGCACGGGGGTTAGTGGGAGTAAACACTTTTAAGCAGTAGTTAGCGGGTTTGAGCGAGTGTGTGCATGTGTGCGCTTAGCTAAGCATCGCTAAGCATCATGCAAACTCGCGCAAACCCACTTACAACTTCTTAAAAGTGCCTTAATCACTCTGTATGTCAGGGCCCTTGTTCTGTTCAGCAGCAAAATAAAACACCTTTGTCAGTCTCGGACCCCAGACCTTGGACACACTTGACTGCATAAAGTGCCACTAAGCCACAGCAGATATACAATAACTTGGTGCTGAAATAAATATATCATGCAGAACAATGAGTGAATGTAAATGAAAAATAGGAAGGCCATAACACAAAGCTTGTTCTGTGGATCTTTACCAGCAATTGTTGTGGAATTGCATTACATCACTGTGATATGAGACGCAGCCATCCTAGCAGCAAATAATGTTATTTAGGCACTTTACAACCCCCACACAGTATCATAGCAGAGCAAACACTGACATATCTGATTAGGGCAGAGGCCATACTTCCTGATTGTGATACATATTATAACTGTGTCCCCCTGAATCCCTCTGAAAAGTACTGACGTTAGTCAGAGAGGTGTTGTATTACACAATGAATAATCAAATTAATAACAGTAGACACCGCGTGTACTTCATAAAAGGAGTACAAATCCATATGCACTGCTTCACTCAAGTCTACACTTACTGTCTCTATTAGTTGGAAGGTGTACCTCACATTTAACTACCTATCCCTGACTCCAAGCAAATATGTATCTGAGTGTTTCATAGGCCTGGCAGAGACACAAACACACAGGCATATCAGCTCATCAGCTGTTACACACTCTGCAAACAGCTTTGTGCAGACTTCCACAAGCATGCCCTTATGTAGGAGTACAACACAGAAATACCAAAGGATCTAGCCATGTACTGGTAGCAACTGACTGTACTAATGCCATTGTACCAGTGCTGAACACACCTGTGGGTTGCACAGACAAAGAATAACAGGCTAAAATCTGTCTACCATCTAGATAGGTTCACAGTTAGGACCTATGCAGACAGGCCACCTGCCTTGATAAACCAACAAGTACACACCAATCCATTAAGTCCAGTAAGATAACACTCACACAATAAGATGTAATGCCCTCTGTATGTCTGCATCCCCCCCCCATATTTTAAATATACGTGTGTTTAAGGTCAACCAAGGATGTAGGGAGGCATACTCAGTAGTGGAATTGTCCAGTTTACCTGAGACTCCTGTGCTAATGTCAACAATAAAAAGTACACAAACCCTGCAGAAGTGAGTACATCAATATGCACAGTATAACAGTCCACAAACAGTTCATGTGTCAAAAGAATACTTCTCAATAACTACTTTTGTATGGCAGTCAATTACATAAGTAGAAAAGAAATGACATAATCACATATATCTTGTGTAAGCATTTGTAGGGGTGAGTTAAACTCTACACTGATAGCTCTGTACTGGAAGTGGCAACAGTCAGGTCTGAATACAACATGTACATCACTGTCTGCACCTCTAGCTTCAGATATAAGAAGTATACCAACCTTCTGACATAAACAACAGCGTACACAGCAAACAAGCATGGGCCCCACTCTGGAAATCTGAAAAGGCTACGCCTACAAAACGTAGCAATTTATAGCATTGGGTTGCTATGACAGTGAGTACTGCAATTACCACACAACAGGCTGTATGCATTTACCAAATGCTGGGCACCAATTGATGCAGAGGTCTTCACATGCAGATGTGCAGATACCTATAAAAGCAGACTGTACTTGCTATCCCCACATGCAATCATTACATTGCACCTGATAAAGCTTCACAGAACTTGTATATGAGTAAATAGTGGTTATTACTTAATAACGCAAAAGTTTGATTAAGTAAAAATACTCTAGTGAATCAGCCACCAAATATATTAATTAAGTAAAAAAAAACTTAATTAATAAGAAAGGGAATTAAGTAGAAGCAATCTCTACTTAGGCAACACCAAAAAAATAAAAAAAATTCAAAAAAAAACAGATGGACCTGAAAGTGGCAAACAGATATGTGACAGAAATTTGATTACCGGCAAGTAGTAGATGTTTATGAAGAGTACTGTAAATACTTTGAAACATGCATATGTGGCAGCAGTAGGTATGTATGCACTGATGCCATGCATGACTACTGTCATGGACAAATTAGTGTGTAGCTGTGTGCAGTGGTACATAACTGTGACATATGTAGCTCAGCATTTAATGTCAAACATACAATCATGTCATCTATGTTCTGTACAGTACTGTGTATAATGGCTGTCTGGGAGAGTAGTGCAAACAGCTATATAAACATGGATGTGACAGAGTAACACATGCATGATAGTCATATAATGTGTAGCTTAGCATTGACAACTGCTGTACCAGGCTAGTATAGTAATGTAGCATTAGCAGCTATAAATACTCCCTGTAATATTACTGCCATGCACACATGTGACAACTGCTCATGTTGTAGCAAGGCCCAACAGGTCATCCGTGAGGTCTACAGACGTACAACAGTGTGTACCTTGTGTGTGTATGGCACACACATATATAGAGATATTTATGTGTCAGATATATTAGCATCTTAACATGTGCATAGAGCAAGGTACATACTGCAACTGTTTGTGAAGGGTGGACATATATATGTTGGTGAAGGCTGTTATGTGCATATTTTCATGTAGGTTGTAGTGTGTGGCAAACAAGACAGCATACAATGCTGGTATATGACATGTGGTGTTTAAACGCTGTGAGTATGATTTGCTAAGTTTATAGTCTTCCAGACAGGGAGTCCTGCTAAAGATACATGGCCTGAGAATACCCTCAATGCATTCTGCACAAGACTGTGCAAAATTATTACATAACTGTATCTCTCTCAACCCTTGCATAATTGATATTCCCACCATGAAAGGTGGACTGTATATGTCCCTACATGTAAATCTATATGTACACCAATGGATGCTTATATGTACTCTTAAGCACAATGTTGTAAATGTATTGCCATCTCTTTTGTTAAAAACCCTGTACCCATGAACTACCTCATAGGTGGTAGTCTACTCAACACCAAAAGTGTGATAAGAGACCAAGGGACTCAGGTGGACAGTAGTGTCCTTTTTGATAATCACAGTGCCACACTAGTCATGTAAACTGTGTACGGTCCACATGTCATCACAAAAGGTGTGTCATACATGGAATGAGAGGTCAGTGTTCCACTCTACTCATCAGTCATAAAACCCATCATAGAGTACAATGGGCCTTTTGGTATGTACCTCAGAAGACATCTACAGCAACTGTAGACGCCAGGCACAAACACCACAAAGAGTATTACCAGACTCAAACAGATGCCCTATGCAGACTGTCTTACAAAACCACAGCTACACTGTGTCGCATACCGCACACCCAGAGCCAACCTCTGCCTAACATACAAAGCTATGCCAAGCCCACAGGTGTTGGACATGCTCCATGTCAACAGATCAAAATCCCTACAAGCTACACACTGTACTGATCTAAACCTTGTAATGTCAAAAAGCAGAACATGCTGGAATGGTACATTCTCATCTCAGACACATACCATACCCTGGAACTAACTACCTATCAATAGCAAAGAAAGGTCCTCATTAGCAGTCGTCATGAATAATCATGATGAATGGATGTGACATAGGAAATACAACCTGGGAATCACCTCTGTGGCTCTGCATGACAGGGTCACATGAACTTAAATCACATGGGTGTTAAAGGGTAGGGTACCGTATGGCTAGGCTTCTATAGGCCCTATCCCTAATAGCCTATGAGCTACCTATGACCTGATACACACACGCATGTACATGTTGCATTAATTGCTATGTGAGGTTGACTGAGTGTGATGGTGAATGTGTAGGTGAATGTGTCAATGTTGTGTATATGTGTGATAGCCTAGTGGGTAAATGTTTATATCATGGCATGTAGTGTTCTAGCTCTGATCCCTGCAAAAGATATGCATGCTATTGCTAGGCAGTAAAAGCAGTATGGTATACGGTGTGACATAGTGCCATGGTGTTGACTGGAGTGTGCCAATGTAGGCTAAAGTAGTACATGTATGCTCATTGATTGTTGACACTAGTGAATACAAATCCCGTATGAACTATAGTACTACCTGAAGCTGTAGGCCTAAACAACGCAATATGGTGATTATCCACATTGCTTTGAAACATTGTTTTGTTTGTTACCTGTAGTCCCCACACATTACATACCTGAGGCATAAGGTTTTGTAAGTGCTGACACACAGTACTGTATGGTACACAGGTAAAGCTCATCTGGGTTGCCATACCTTTGTGTCTTGTAGGTATGTCTGATGTGTGTGTGGGTATGCCTGTAACATGGCCTGGGTCATATGTGTGTTACAGGATATAAGTAAATAATGTGGGAAGAAATAGCCAGGGAATTGTTATGGCTAGGCTTGTATAGGCCCTAGGGCTGATAGCCTAGTACCAACCTATGAACCTATGAACCTATGAATAAGTGCATATCTAGCAACATGTATAGTGTAGTACAGCAGTATGCCACCTATATTGATGAATGTGCACATATGTTACTTAGGGGTTTGCTATCAACAAGTAGTGTGGTGTACTGGTAGTACTCTAACTGTACTTTACAATCATTTCAATGGATGACAAATTTCTGTATGCATTAGCTTCATATATACCTCCTGTAGCTAGGTGTTGCATTGTGTCACATACAGTGTGCCATGTGCTGTTGTATAGTCTTACAAACTGGTTTCACTTTGTTGCTGTGCAGAACATGGTTTAATATATAGAACATGCCAGGCACTGTCAGGCAGTTGTGGGCTGAGCACTGATGTGTGGTATTAAAAGTGTGTATCTACTGACAGCCAATAGGTTGCTATATATGGCATTTCATTGATATCTGTACTTTATAATGTTAAGTGTGCCACAAGACTTGCTCACAATAATTGTCTTATTATCTTCCAGGGACACGTCTCATCATCGCAACCCTGCCTATTCCCCTGAAGAGGAGGAATTAATCATATCCACACTATTACAACATCACACTCTGCTGTTCTCCAGAACCAGCCAGGACCAGCATGAGCGCACTGCACTGTGGCAGGATATTGTCTGTCAGGTTAATGACGTAGGCATGCATAACTGGACTTATGAGCAGGTACGCCATCACTGCAGTGATTTAATCAGACATGTCCGGCAGCATGCCTCTGATGTCTGCAGACAACAGCTTGCCACAGGTGGTGGTGCAGCATCACACCCGCCCCTCACCAGAGTGGAAGAGCTGCTCCTCAGAGTGGTGGCTCCTGGCCAACCACTACAGCAAACATGTGTCATCATGGAGGCCGGAGTCACCCAGCAAGTTGACTCTGAGCGTGCAGGTAACATGCCATATCTGTAGACTACTGTTAGCTCGATTGTTAGAACATGCAAATGTCAGATGTGTACTGTGTATTTGGATGATGTGGAGCCTGGTGTTGTGCAATACTGATAATTTTGAACATAATCTGTATGCCTGTGACTGTCAACCATTGTACTACTGTAAAATTGCAAAGTCACAGCAGCGATGCCACAGTTGTTGACACTGACAAACTGTCTCATATCCTTGCAGGTCCCTCTGGTGTGACAGCAAGACAGCAGACCCATGCTGGTGAGTGTTCAACATTTCATATGGCAAATAACATGTGCATGTCATAGGTGGGTTTTAGGCCATTTACACATGTACAACACCTACACATAATGCATGCTCTGCAATTTTTCTTTGGGACTATGCACATCCCAGTAGCATGAGTGGCTGCCTCAAACACATGCTATACACAGAGCATCCCAAACAATTGTGGTACACCGCAGTGGACATTGTATAGGCAGAGTCAATACACATGCACACAATATACACCACGTTGTCATACGCAGTACGTGTCAATATGATACACATGGCGTATGTAGACATCTGCTGTAAGGTCAGACTCCAGTATCCCAAATGTCATCCACACAGCACACATACTATACCTGAGGGGTAGAGACCTATCATGGGGCATTGCAAAACACTTCAACAAACAAGACATACATGTTAGGCAATGCTCCCTATTGAACACCTTACATACCCATGTAACAACTGCCTGTGAAATGGTTAATGTAGCCACAGTGCTGCAGATCAGGTACAGCAAGATAGTTGCCAGTGTGGCACACATTAGTGGCCTTGAGTGACCACATGATGCTGACTGATCATGGCTTATGGTACTATACTACATCCAGTTACAGTAACTACAGTACAACACATAGCATTCATTGCTATACACCTGACAGTTGTGTGCATCCAGCCATGGTATGTATACCTGTGAGTGATGGTGCACAGGACATTTAAAAGAATTTAATACTTGCACAGCAATGTTGTGTCCATGTACACATTGTGTTCCAGGGTGAGGCCAATCATTGAACAACACACATGCATCAAACACATGTATACTGTTATTAACAAGGGCTCTCTACACTCGCACTGCATGCTGTTGAGCAACACACATCTTGTATGCTGATATGCATGACAGGACTCTTTGGCTTGTGATACTGTACTCCACCATCAACCACTAATGGGTATGTTCTGGATTGCTGTTGGTGTGCGTGTGTGTGTGTGTGTGTGTGTGTGTGTGTGTGTGTGTCTACTTTAGTGAGTAGTGTATTTGTGTTCATATGTGCATGTGTGCATGTGTGCATGTGTTCATGTATGCATGTGTGCATATGTGCATGTGTGTATGTGTTCATGTGTTCATGTGTTCATGTGTGCATGTGTGCATGTGTTCATGTGTGCATGTGTGCATGTGTTCATGTGTTCATGTATGCATGTGTGCATGTGTTCATGTGTGCATGTGTGCTAACATCATGTACAGATTGTAAAGTGTGTTTCCTGTCTCCCTCTCACATGTGCTGAGGTTGTGTTGGTTGAGTGCAGCAGGGAACCTGAAGACACTGCCACAAATAGTGGAGATAATGAAACATGTGTTGTGGCACAGGCAGGTTTGACAGGGTCTGTCGTTGTTCCGCCAATCGACAGTACACAGCTTTCTACACCATCTATGTGCACATTCATACTGCCAATACATCCCTCATCACCAATGGCCTTAGCTGAGGGACAGCATACAGTAGGCATTGACCATGATAGTGTGGTATCTATGACACATGCAACCCGTCACAGCAGCCATACACAGATTCATGGAATGGTACTACATAGGCGGATGTCCAGGGGTTCTTGTGGGAGCACTGCTGGTCGTAACGCCCCTGACAGATGTGCCCCCACAGGTCTTACAACCTCAGGTATGTTCCGGGCTGTAATGCAGGCACAGGCACGTATGGAACGGTACACCAGACAGGGACTGAGGGTGCAGAGGGCCCATAACACCGCTATCAATGACAGTATCCGTGACCTTGCGGGTGCAGTGCGTCACTACACCGAGGTCATTGATAGACATTGGGGGGAGACATTAGATGTCCTCCGCAATGTAATGTCCATGTGCCAGGACAGTGCAGGATGGCCAAGACGTCAACGTGGATGTATGCCAGCAACAACATCAGCTGGCAATCGTCGCGGACGACACACAAGTCGCAGCTGCTCCCATAGTGGCAGTACCAGCCCCAGCAATGTTGGAGCAGGGCTGTCAATAGACCATCATAGAAGACCACATGCACGTGGCTCTGGCCAGTCCCAGCAGGGACATGGGTCCAGTCCACATCTCTCTGCCTCTGATGACAGTACCCAGTCTGGCTTAGTACCCAATACTGTCTATTGCACCCCTGCTAGGCACAGGTACTGTGTCCATGGCCAGAGACGGTGATCTGTACAGCCTGGCAGGTACAGTCTGTGGCTGTCCCACAACCTCCCATATATGGCAGCCACATGGTGGAACTGTGTGCATGCAGACACACACACATAATCCAAACACCTAGGGCTAACACATACACACACATATTACATCAACATTGACCCATGCTGTACTGTTGTCCCTCTCACACACACACACACACACACACACACACACACACACACACACACACACACACACACACACACATACATGTCGATTGGATGGGTCAATGTCAGGCTCTGGCAAACCAACAACACACCCTGTGCATATGATGAAACTCTGCCACCTCCTGTCATCTGTAACATTGATGCAGGAACAGGCTAACATGGTGCTGAAGCACAGGGTGACTTTATAACAGTGTAGCAATGTTAGCATGTTGTCAACAGTACAGTGTAATGATATCCCTGTAGGTATATCTGAGCAGGCATGATGCATTAAAGCTATGATTATCAATGTAGTATTGTTTACAACAGTGTAAATTCCAAAAATGTTTTGTCCGCCCATGTGCCACTTGGCTGATGTGTGTAGTTTTGGAAGCATGTGTTGGTGAGTGGACAGTACATGTGTGATGTGTGCAGTACAGATTTGCAGGTGTACATTTATGACCATGCTGGAGGTGTACTGTCTGCATGTACATGCATAGTGGACACATGGGAAGGGTGGCATGCCCTGTATTTCACAGTGTCAAGACTTCATTGTTTCTATTGGTGGCCAGTATGCATTTTAATATACATATGTTTTAACTTGGGTACACATGTTTGTATGACATGGTTTGACACTATGCTGTGGGTGATCCTGTTACTATCTGTAATTGGTTTGCATTCTGGTAGTGCACACAACCTCAACAGCCTGACTATAACCAATCGTTAGATGATGTCTTGACAACTGACACACAGATGTAGGTAACTCAGTAGCATTTGGATCCATCCGGTACTATACTATACCAGTGACCAGTGGTATTGACCACCACCCATTCCTGGGAGCACTCCTGTTTGGCATATAGCCCTCTTAGATACAAGCAAACACACTGGGGATATGTCTGTCCACATCTGGAAATGCATACAGTGGCCTACAATGCATTCTCCGGATGAGACACTTATCCTCTACAAGGGTATCATACAGACAAATACCTGTTGTCCAACACATGCTGTAAAGATGTAAGACAAATATAGCATAGTTATCCACATTTATTAAGCATTGTATCCCAACAGTACCACATAGGTAGTAGCCCCAAACATGTAGAACAGGTACCGATGTGTACATACGACCAAGTGTTATGTCATCTGTCCTTTGGTATTCACATTTCCATAGGCATTCTGAAGTCCCCCGGTGTATCACATAACCAATAAGGGGTCTGTATGCATATCCACAAAGTTGTTGTACACCTATAATGAATGTCCATTATTGACAGACTTTGTTGTGTTTGAACATGTCTGAAATATACCCAAGGCATGAACCCTCACTCACACTATTCTATAGAAACTGTCATGGGTGTGTGTGACACAGATGACCTAGGCCACAGATCACTACAGTGGCTGGCCTTGTCACAAACATACATATGTGACCGAAGGTCTGAGGAGCAGCAGCACAATCTGTCATAGGTAACAGATGTATTCATGTAGAAAGCAGGCTTCACACCTTTGAACTAATTGAGGTCACATGTACATATATGTATTTGCCACACAGATACCTGAAGTGTGCAATGCACATACTGTTGTTATACTGATATGTCATACAGTAGTAAAAGCTAAACACACAACACATTGACCAACAGTATCACACACACACACTCATCAATTGCAGGATTCAAACCCCCTACCTATGTTATGATATTGGAGAGATACGCATTAACACGACACGCTATATGCTCTACTGGAAGTTTGTATTTCCACTGCTATATTTGTAGGATGCTGACATCATCAGACTTGCCAAACAGGAATGTAACACTTTTAAGGTGTTTGCCTAGTCTCCAAAAAGGACAATACTCTCAAAGGAAATCATACACCAGCCCCTACAAACACACACTCATCAATTGCAGGATTCAAACCCCTATCTAACTATGTTACAATATTAGAGAGATACGCATTAACACAACATGCTACATGCTTTACTGGGAGTTTTTATTTCCACTGCTATATTTGTAGGATGCTGACATCATCAGACCTGCCAAACAGGAATATAACACTTTTAAGGTGTTTGCCTAGTCTCCAAAAAGAGCAATACTCTCAAAGGAAATCACACACAAACATACACACCCCACACACACTCAGCAATTGCAGGATTCAAACCCCTATTTAACTATATTATGATACTAGAGAAATACGCATTAACACAACACTCTATAATGCTTTATTTGGAGTTTATATTTCCACTGCTATATTTGTAGGATGCTGATATCATCAGACCTGCCAAGCAGGAATATAACACTTTTAAGGTGTTTGCCTAGTCTTCAAAAAGGGCAAAACTCTCAAAGGAAATCACACAGACATATACTCCCCACACACACACACACACACACACACACACACACACACACACACACACAGCAATTGCAGGATTCAAACCCCTACCTAACTATGTTATGATACTGGAGAGATACAATTAACACGACACATTATATGCTTCATTGGGAGTTTTCATTTCCACTGCTATATTTGTGGGATGCTGACATCATTAGACTAGATATGGTACTGTGTGTGCACTTAGTTTTATGCCATCCCAGGACTGAGACATGGGGGACAGCAGGTGTTACCAGCTTGAACAGGGCTCCACAATTCTTACCTTGTGTGATCTATCTGTGGCACAGTTGCCAATCCATCCGATGACAATACATATTTATGCACAGGTTGTTGATTTTTTGGATACGAGATGTGTCTGGGATGTTGGGAAAGGCATATTCAAAGTGTATATGGGACGTGTGTAGCTCATTTCATTGATGTATGTCCTGGGTGGCTGCCTTGCAAACAATCTAGCAGGTTTGGGAAACATGATCTGCCCATGAACAGTCCAACGTTGGTAGGGTTGTGTGTTTATAGGCTGCCAATAGCTCTGTTTCTGACTTCAAGTCATGATGGACTCTATGGCCTTGCAGATCAGACTTCATCGGCTTATAAGACTATAGTTCCCATGGTCTGTTGTGCACCAACACTTGTGTAGTGTGCCATATGTTGCTGTAGCCCATTCAACAGTTTCATATCCTGTAGAGAGGGTGAGAATCAACAGACTGTTCAGGTGCAGGGTCTGTTTGTTCTGCAGTTCACTTATGACACATATAGGGGCACAATGTAATCCAATTGATGCCATGTTTTCGGCTTTGGAAGGACCTGTTTAACCATTCTATATGTGATATTTCCTGGTATGATGAGTGGGCCTTTTGTCAGTGGGAGGTGGGTATGTATGTATGGGCCTGTCTGACAGGATGTTGGCATTGTCAGTCATTTACAGTTGGCCCTGACTCAGGACATATATGAGTGTACATTGCTATTTATGACATAGCTGAAGGAAGTGTCATGGTTCTGTATGGACTCCTTCGCAGATAATTTTTCCATGACCTGGATTGGATAGTGTTTGGAGTGCACATTGTTTATTGATGATACTGACTTCATTTTTTTTTCCTTTGCTTGTCAACGTTCTATGACCAACCTAAGTATCTGTAGTACATATTTGATTATGACAGGGTTCCAATATATTATATATGTGTCTGTTATCATATCACTGTGTGCACAAGTCAGGATAGGTGCATTGTGAGAGGTTCCTGGGTTAACACATGCAACTACCTGATATGTGTGGCCCACTGCTGTACTCAGACATGGCCTAAGTGTGTGAGCATGCCCAGTTTGGACTTTCAGTATGTTGTTGGCTGACATTTGCCTCATTTATTCAAGAATGTGAGCATGCCCAGTGTGAACTTTCAGTATGTTGTTGTGTGAAGTCCACTACATTTATTGGCGTGTGTGAACACGCCCAATATTAACATTTATACTATATGTGTGTTGTAAATCGAGTTGTATTTTTACTGCAGGGCTCACCTTTGTGTCATAACTCTACAGGGATTATGCTGTGCCTGCGGGGTTTCCAGGAGCACTTTGCATAGACTTATCAACATTTCTTCATACAGGCTGACCAGTGAAATACTGTCATGGTTTAGTGGTTCAGTACTGTGACTATAGTGCACAGTATCCTGGGTTTGAGGGCTGTCACTGCTTCATATTTTCATACTGGGCAGACCAGACTGCTTAAGGAACAGCAAAGCAAATATGACCATGTTTACCTGCTTTTGCTCAACTATGCCCAACTTTGACCAAACATGCACAACATTGCTCAAAGTTAACCAACATTGATGAATGCTGCCCAATATTGCTCAACATTGCCCAAAGGTGTGTTACTTAGTTTGTGCAATTTTGTTTACATATACTAAATAGTGGTAAAAGCTGTTTAGCACTGCTTTATATTGCTTAAAACATGGCAATCATGCCTCAGGTGATGCTGCAGGGCTGCCTATGTCGGATGCACATATTACACTCCCTATACATGTTTGAAAACAGGTAGTGTCAAGTTGGGCATCCCTTTTACTATATGTGCGAGTCAGAGAGAGGTATCATTTCCAGGCTTCCTACTGAGCCAGTGTATATGCTATGCGTTGCCTCTTTGCCAAGGCCAAAGCATACTGGGCATGCCTCCTTCTGCCTACTGGGGCAGGCTCAGGTTGTTCCTCCTCTGAGTCATGCTCTGCCTGTGATGGCCTTGGGAATGGTGGGGGGCTGTTTGGCCCGGCCCTATGCTGGTCCTGCTGCAGCTGTTTTCGCAGGATCATATTATGTAGCATAGCACATACCATGACTTTTTGGGTACATGTAGTTGGTGAGTACTGCAAGGCTCCACCAGATGTGTCCAGGCACTGGAACCGTGACTTGAGCAGCCCAAACACATGCTCAATTACATTTCGTGTTTGTGCGTGTGCCTCATTATGGTGTTCCCGTTCAGGTGTGTGTGCATTTCTGATGGGTGTCATCAGCCACGGCTCCAGAGCATATCCAGCATCCCCCACTAGGTGACCATGAGGGATGTCCCCATTGGCAAAGTCTGGTACAGCTGTGTCAAATCCCAGATATGGGAATCATGGTAGCTTCCAGGGCAGCCAGCACACACATTCATTATTATGCCCTGGGCATCACAGACAACCTGGCAGTTGATGGAGGGGAAACCCTTGCGGTTAAAGTAGACCCTACCCCGCTCACCAGCTGGTGCTTTGATGCGTATGTGCATGCAGTCTATTGCACCCACTACCTAAGGGTATTCCGCTATTTGCTGGAAAAGACGCATATTGCTGGCCAATACCTCACGGGAATTGGGGAAATATACATGATCACCGACATGTGCTGACATGGCATTCAGAAACTGGTGCAGTACCCTGGATGCTGATGCCTGTGAAATCCCCATCATATCACCAGTTGGTCTCTGGAAGGTACATGTTGCTAGTATTCTTAGGCCAACACATACCTTGGTTTCCACTGGAATGGGTTCCCCTCTGTTGGTTCTGTGTGTGAGGCGTGGCCTGCACAGCTCAACAATTTGCTGCATGAGGTCTCTGTCCACTCTATAGCACTCCACTATCTCCAGCTTATGTAGCCCCTGGTAGGTAACCCTGGGCATGTACACTCTTCTCCGTCTCCTCACTGTGGGTTGCTCAGCAGCATTAGCATTGTCACCACCCTCAAATGGAAGCCCCTAACATTTCTTTGTCTCAGTAAAGCTTTTTCAGTTTTCACTTCTATTAGCTTACTGCAGTTTTGCAGTGTCTCTGAGAAAAACATAGTGGAAAGTTGTTTGCAGAGTTTTAAGTGCTGGGCTGGACTTGGCTAGTGTACTGCCTGTGTAATTGGATGATTCTGATTGTTTTCACCTGCTAACTCTGCTACTTCTCCTTGGTTAACTTCCTACTATTTGTTGTGCTTCCTTTTCCCTTTCCCTTTCCACAGGGGCAGTGCCGCGCAAACAAGTGCATATGCGCGCTCACACGCGCGTACACATGCTTACATGGCCTAACACTTGCTGACTCCAGTTTAAATGCACGCACACAGGTGCAAACGCGCTTACACAGGTTTCAACAACCTTACACTTGCTTACTCTGGCTTAAACGCGCACACAGACGCACACACGCGCATACAGTCTTACTCAGTTTTACAGGTGCGCACATGCGCACATACACATTGTAGGCACTTTTACAAGAAACGTTAGTGTTGTCCACGGCATACACCTTCAATTTCTTGCCTTTAGCTAGGATACCTGTTGACACCCCTCTTCCAGTGATGGGTAACTGACAGCAAACACATGCCACTCTGCTCCAATGAGCTTACATTCTTTCATACATACCCCCCTCATGATGTCACCTATCTTCTACTCTGATACTCCCCTTATCCTACTCTTACACTCCACGGACTTTGCTCATTTGACATGTGAAATTGAGATTTACTAGCCTTACCCTCATTTGCGTAGGATTGCCTACTAATGCTAGGTTACATTTCTTAGACTGAGCTTCCCCCCTTAGCAACCTCTAGTCAGTAGCCATGTTGTCTTCAGCCTGCCATTCACTTGCATGGCAGATGTATATTTATAATAAGATACCTAATTTTGGCTTTTATTTTTTTTTGGGGGGGGGGTTTACAGCGCAGCGCTTTTGCGCGACGCTGCGCTACACTTAACTTTGGAGATCGAGGTAAAAAAATATATATATTTTTTTTTTGCAACGGGTAGAATTGCCAATGGCGGTATATTTGGCCATTGGCATGCTTCCTCAACTGGATGCATCCTTTATTTGGAACTGTCACTTCTCCGTTTTGCTATTTGCAGAACGGTACTCAGATGACAACCGAGTACATTTCTACAAATAACACTACTCTTACTCGGACAGATTAGGGTTTCCTGGATTGCAAATTTACCTCATTTGCATAACTTTCGGCAGCAAATAAGCGTGTAAGAGGAGTTTTAGGAGCTTTTTTGCATGCCCCTGCCTGCTGTTCCTGGATCGCACTGCAGACATGTTGGCTGCATGGAGTCTTACTCTACTCTTAGACTCCGTGCAAGCCTTCGTGAATCCGGCCCACTGTCATAAAAATGTGTGACGAAGATTGCATGTACAACACATAGTCAAAGTGTGTCAGTGAATAAGTAAAACATTAAGAAACATTTACTAGAATGTGTACATTAATAATGCTTAACTCTACTATGTTAACGTTATTATAAATAATGAATTGTATGCACCCATTTTGTACAACACACAGAGCTGTAAGATGTTACTGTTCTCTAAATAACTAGGAATCAGCAAGTGAATATTTTTTTGACTTCACAAAAGAAAGGGGTGGGGGGGTAATTATATTTCCATCACTTTTGTTGTCCTAAGATAGTATAAAAACATACTAAACCTACAAATTTTGGAATGAAACAACCATCACAGTGGAGTCTTATAACTAGTATAGTGAAAAAAAATTGGGACATGTAGAAAGCAGGAAAAAGGAGGTTGATTAGGATGATGAAAATGATATAACACACACATACATGCATACACCCTATCTGTGTGTGTGTGTGTGTGTGTGTGTGTGTGTGTGTGTGTGTGTGTGTGTGTGTGTATATATATATATATATATATATATATATATATATATATATATATATTTGTGTGCATCTGTATATATATGTATTATGTACACACACACACACACACACACACACGCACATGCATATGTCAGTGCATGTGTGACTACTTACAAAAATATCTATTGCATATTTCTCTCTAGATATATTCACACTGTACTGATCCCACATATATTATTATACATGCTACATATATATATGTGTGTGTGTGTGTGTGTGTGTGTGTGTGTGTGTGTGTGTGCATGTGTGTGTTTATATGTATACACTCATATACAGTTACACAAAATTTCCATTTAAAGGACATGAAGTACACACAGGCATATAATCTGTTTCTCCATTACACACACACACACACACACACACACACACACACACACACAAACAAAAAGATAGACACAGTCAGACACGTGCATTTAAACACAGTTAAAGTACTTTTGACTTTCTTTTCTTAATGTTTTTAATGCAAGGGCACAGCAAAAGTATGTTAAAGTATATTCAGCTCTATATTATGGTTGACATCAATGGTCACATTTCCTTTGTGGACTGGAAATCCTTATGCACTCTACAGCGGTAAGGACTGACTCAAAATCAATGGAAGTCTCTTACCATGGATCTGTGCACCAGATATGCATCACCCTCTGGAAGGATGTCACAAAAAAAAAAAAAAAAAAAACATAAAAGACCTTTTTATAAACAGTATCAGAGCACCTGGTTGATAGGGTTGCCACCTGTCTCTCTTTCTGCAGTTCTATCCTCTGTGTATGTGGCGGGGGGGAGGTTTGAAAATGGTAACTGTGTTAATACTTTACAAGATAAATAACTTTCTGACTTTTCTCTAAATGTCAGAGAAATCTTTGATACTATCTTAACATATAAAATATTACAAATTACCAACATTTACAGCTTACCATTTCAGTACTGTGATGTTGCTTATGTAAACTTGTCAGAACAGGTGACAACTGCCTTTAAACCCCTGACTGATTTAATTGTTTTTGTTTTGCTATGAAAGGCTAGTGCTATGTTGTCCTCTCCTCTGCAATAACAACAGTAGAATGTAGTTCCACAGCTTTCTGTCCTTTTCATAGCAGTTGCTGTACTCCTGACATTAGCAGGGTTAATTGCCCATCTAAGACTGACAGCAGTACCTGACAGGGTAAACTACAGATTTATCTGTGTCTATGGTATGTCATTCAGACAGAGACAGATTCCTCTGCAAAGTATGTGAGAAGTTAAGTGAAAAAAAGTAGGTGAGCTTTCCCTTTCTTTGATTGCAAGGCATGGAAATGAAAGTTTTAAAAATTATGAGCAGGTTTCTGGTACCTAAACACTGCTTGAACCATATTGTAGGGAGAAATGCAACCTAAGGATTGAGTTAAAATGTCGGAGAGGGTGGAGTTTTCCTTTAAGATAAACTACCTACTCTTAAGTGATATATTGGCAAGCTTCAAATCCCCACCAAACACAGTTAATTCCACTGAATACACAGAAATGTACACCACCACACTGAACTATCATGTAAACAGCTGCATACATGCAACTGAACCCCATAGGAACAAGAGCAGGACAACCCCCATAAACAAATGTACATGGTGGAACCATAATATCAACACACTTTATAATAAAAGGAAAACAGTTTTGACCAAAAGTAAGAAGAGTAATTCCCAGAATGCTCGAGGCCTTGTCACAGAAATAAACAACTCAGGAGCTTAATAAAATCCACCAAAGCCAAGTTTTATGCTAAAATAGTTAACCAAGCCAAAGACAATCACAAGGCTTACAAGGCATGTTTGTTATGTTCATAATCTCAAAAGCACACTGCAGCAATGCACTGAGCTGAATGTGAATGATGTTACCTACACTGAGGCTGAAGATATAGCAAACCTACTGTCTGATAAATTTACCTCTAACTTTACTCCTCTCTCCCCCTTTGTCTGTCCCTTAAGATATACCTGGAGCTGGCTCACCTCCAGCTATCACACAAGGCCAAGTCCTAAAAGTGCTATCAAAAGCTAAAAAATACTGCATCTATGGTTCCTGACAATATCCCTAGATGCATCTTAAATAGCATGAAGAACAATTTAGCCACATCCCTAGCAACACTGTTCCATCATAGCTACAGTCATTCCCCTGCATAAGGGAGGACCATACACAGACCCAGGGAATTACAGACCCACAAGTCCAACCAACCTCATTTGCAAAGCCACAGAAATACTTATCATGGAATTAATCAATCATGGCATTGGGAACCTCCAAACACTGGAACCATCTCAGTCATTATTGGTCAAGGGCAGTTCATCTTTACTGAACCTGGTGTATTTTTGAAAGGGTCACCAAAGCAATGGATGAAGGCAAAATGTTTCACACCACATACCTCAACTTGGCCAAAGGTTTTGACACAATTCCCTACTCAGCCATGGTAGAAAAGCTAAATAAACTGGGAATAAACCCCTACATAACCCAGTGGATTACCAACTGGCTCACAGATAGGAAGTAGATACTCAAAATACAGGAAGTTACTGCCATAAAGACACCAGTCACCACTAGAGGTTCTGTGCTGAGACCTCTCCTTTTTGGCATCTACTTTTCTGAAGTAAAAGCCAACAGAAAAGGACTCTAACTGACTAAGTTTGCAGATGACTGTAAGCTAGGAGCAGTCATTGAATCCCCAAATGACTTAGCCATCCTGCAGGAAGGTTTTAAATAAACAAATGGTGCCAAAATCATTGTCTGAAACTTAAATGACAAAAAATGCATCATTGTATACTTTGAGAAGTCATCTACCCCTAGAAACTACCACACTGACAATACTCCCCTAAGAGTTGACTCAGTTGTTTGGGATTTGGGAACTTAAGTTGATAGTGACCTAACTTTTGACCAACATGTATCTATTGCTATAAGAAAGTCCTTCTACATTGCACAGCTTAAAAACAAATGGATTGTGCCTAAATCTAGGGATATCATTCCCCCCTTTACTTAGCCCTCATTAAGCCAGTCATAGGATATAATACCCCATTGGCATCTGTCTATCAAGACAGATGCAACAACTGAAATGTCCACAGATATATCTTAGTTAAAGGATACAAGGTTAAACAACATGTCCCACATGGACCAACTCAAAGCTCTGTCACTAAACTCAATATCTAACAGTCTGCTGAAAGGTGACCTGTGTCTGGCATACAAGGCATCCTCTGACCCATTACTGATGGACTTACTGCGTATCAGCAAGTCAAATGGCATCAAATACTCAGCTTAGGGATCTAAACCTCTTCTGCATCACCAACATTACAGTTTGGAGGGGCAGGTATATCTCGTTGAACATACTGGTGTTCTGAAACAGACTCCTCATCCACATAAAACAAAGCTTATCCCTGTCCAATTTTAAGTGCAACTTAGATATATTTATTTTATTTTTTTTTATTTAACAGTTTGTTTACTGGGATAGTCCATTGGGCCAAGAAGAGCCCATTTTCAATGGAGTCCCAGGGAGAAAAGCTCCATGAACAGCAATATAATATGAAGACAATGCATTTACATTTATGTAATACTACTGAAGAATAGAGGTATTACATAACATGATAAAAAATTTACGATTGGAGTGAAAATTCAGTTAAAAAATTACAAACACACGCACACACACACACACACACACACACACACACACACACACACACACACACACACACACAAACACACATACATAGGTCAATTAAAATAAGAAAAAGCCATTGGTGCATATATATGCATATAGCATCTTGAGATAGCTATTATAAAATCTCTGCACCAAACTTCTGCACCAGAGATGTTACCAGTTTCAGGCAAAGCATTGTTTCAGAGACACGGGTATATCGTTTTGGAAATTTTAGAAGCAAAGAATTAAACAGTCTTGGGTAATATTTTAATGTAAACATACTTATTTCAGAACCTTGGGATATTCACAACCAAGGAATGTGAAATACCAGACTGATTACACAACCCAAACACTGTAGTGCTGGACTTCTGAAAGTTTTGAATGGGTGCCAAAAAGATAAAAAATAATGGTAGAAGGTAGAACAGAATGGTGTAAGAAAGGATTAAAGAAAAAGGACCTGAAAACTTAAGTTTGCTTTTACGTCAAGCAGTACATTTTGATTGGATGTCTTCTGTGTGTCAGGGTGTCAGTGTGAATGAAACAATGAGGCCAAGCAATGACAAATAACATTTTTGTTCTGTAATATTTTAGTATAAGCCGCAGATGGTTGTTGGGATTAGATCTGATATGGTATATCACATCTCTTTATTTTTTTCCAAGTTTTGGGCTTCTTGGGATCTGTGTCCAGTCACTACACAGATGCATACTACTGATAGAAAAAGATTTGAAATTCTTCCAGATTGCTGCAGTTATCACCTTGAAGCTGCCTCTGCCCGATAACACTTCCCTTAGCTCATCATATCACCCACCTTTTGTTTCACTCATCCCATGCTGTTTAAGAATATTTCACAGATATGCAACACCCCACCCATTCAGGAAGCTCAACCAAGTCCAACTATCCATTACACTCTCTTAAAGAAACACTTCCTCATAACTAGCTTGAAATTTTTGGCTTTCATTTGATCACCAAATCCTCCCCCCATTTTTTACTTTTTTTTTTTTTTTTTATTGGAAATCCCTCACATTCCCCCTTAGCATCATATGCATCAAAACCATATCCACCATCCCTCCAAAGTTCAAGTGAACAGAACCAAAGCTGACTGGGGTCTGCCCTCATACCCTGAGCTCTTCAACAACTCATTCATTATATTTATCTTTCCAAGATGCCCCCTTCACCTGATTAGCATCACTCTCCCACTATGATTTCAAAAGCTGCACTAGAACTCTGTACAATGGCACAATGACCTCCCATCCTTTATACCAACGCCACCTATAATGCAGCCTAACATTTTATTATTAATTAGGAATGTTTCTGATTTGTTGGCAGGGCATAATCTTGCTCAACAGAACAGGCAAGAAAATAACATAGAAAAAGTAGGAACAAGTGCCTGTAACCCTACAGTGATGGGGGAAGAAAAAGATAAGTGATATGTGTGAGTTGTGAAGTGCAGGAATTCCTCTTCGAGTTTCATTGGGAACTGACCTGAAAGTTCTGCAGAAGTTAAAGTAAATCTAAAAAAAGTGACTGTAGGGAGTGAATTGGGGTCATTTGAGGGTGAGAATAAGCAGTGCCTAGCAAATGTGAACCAGCTAATATGTAGTGACCACAATCTCTCTCTCTCTTTATATATATATATATATATATATATATATATATATATATATATATATATATATATATATATATACATTTGTGTCTATGGGGGTGTGTGGTTGCATGTACATGTGCATACACACAAACACACTCACACATATATTTATATCTATATCTACTTATAGCGCTCTCTCTCTCTATACCTATATATATATATATATTATATACATATATATATATATATATATATCTATATATATTATATATATATATATATATATATATATATATGTGTGTGTATATACATATATATATATATATATATATATATATATATATATATATATATAGTCCCATTTGTACAGCAATCAGTTTTACTGCCACCTGGTAGACTTTTTTTTTTCTGCAGAGGGACTGCACCTTTCATGACCCTTTTCAATGTGAGTGCTTTTCTCCTGCACATCCGATCATCATGATACATATATATTACATCTGAAGTTACAGCAATTTGCAGAGAAGGAAATTAATGTATTTTTGATTTGGTGCAGCCTCAAAGGTAGCATATTTAAAGAACTGGGAATGGGAGAAAAGAGCTGCCATTGAGAATGCCTCATTGTAAAAATGAATGGGGGCCCGAATGGAAAGATGATAGGGGTCCGAATGGAGAGATGAAAAGTCAGCAAACAAAGGAGAGTAGTAGTGCTGAAATTAAATTCATCCTCAAGTCTTGGTGAGTACCTTCACAAGGTGGACCCTGTTTTTCACAAAATCTCACCAAAGTGACACTGATATATAGACTGTATTTATATAGCATATATCATGGACAGAAGTAGGTCAAAAATAAAAAAGATAGTTGGGTGCACAAGACCCAGGATGAAAAAGTGCCCAATCCTGGTAGGCACATTGGTGCCAGGACTGGAAAAAATGACAGTGTAGAATCCTCAAAATATGGAAGCATTCCTACAATGGGGCCAGGCCAGATCCACGGCGATGTTGGGCCCCCTTGTTGTAGAAGGAAGTAGCAGTCCACAGAAATCACAAAAACTGATAGGCCAAAGAAGAGCCATAAAGATGACAGAGTGGACTATTGAGGATACGAAAGAAATTATGTATTGTTACTATTATGCAAAAAGCACAGAATTCCCAGACACAAAATATATAAAAAGATTAAGAGATAAGTTACAGGAAAGAAAAAATACTTCCACAATCAAAACTGTCAGAAGCTTCAAATAAAAATTTGGGGACATTAATACAACAGATTTTTGAAAAATGGTATGTAGATCAAGAAACTTTGATCTGTTTGGGAAAAGAAGCATCTGAAGTACGAAAATGTAAACAACAAAACCTATATATTTTTGAAAAGTATAAAAACTAAATATGGAGATGAGAGAGAAATAGAGATTTGATATGGTGCAACATTTATGCAAAGGTGAAAGCCAAATTAATCAACATAAAGAAGGCAGCCCCAAAGATATTCCAAGAGAAATACAGGCAAAGGCATCTTGATATGGACAATTTCACAATAAAAATAAAAGCACAAAGAGGGAATGTAGAAAAGCAGATTAGTAAAGTAGAAGTTAAAAAAATAGAAGTTGAAGTTATGGAGGGCCTGCAAAGTGAAGAAGTTGATGTAGAAGGTCTAACACAGATTGCATCACAGCATGATGGAATGAGTCCCCAAAGTAAGGAGAAACAGGAAGGTCAGGAGGCATCTGAAGAAGAAATATGGACATGAGAAAGAAAAAGAGAGTTAATATGGTGTAATATCTATGCAAAGGAGAAAGCAAAATCAATCAATGCAAAAAGAGCAGCACCAAAGATATTTGAAGAGAAATACAGGCAAAGGAACCCAGACATGGAAAACTTTACAATACAAAAAATAAGAAGACAAAGAGGAAAAGTAGAAAAGGAGATCAGTAATGGAGGAATTAAAGAAATAGAAACTGAGTGAAAGATTTAGTGTAGAAAATCTAATTCAGAAAGCCCACAACAGGACAGAGCAATGGAACTCCAAATTAAGGGGAAACCAGTGGAATGGGAAGCAATTGGTCAGGTGCCATATGAACATATTTTGGAGCCTTCCACTGAAAACCAGTATAAACATTCACTTGAAGCTGGACAGCAAGGGAAGGAACAGGAAAATGTGGAAACTCTGATGCAGTTAATGAGGAGTGATAGGCCAGAGAGTTCTCATCATACCTCTCAACCATACCGAATCTCTTGATTTTTACCGGTTTTTGAGGTCCAAATAATGGGGTGCCACGATTCCTGAGTTTCACTCCTTAATTTCTGAATTTCCTGGCTTTTTGTTTTTAAAAAAGTTTTTCAGACTGACATCATCACGTGGAGGCGTGCACAGTGACGTCAGTTCACCCTAACCGGAGTGAGTGTGTTTAAGTTCACAACCCGCGGGACAGACAGCTTCATTTATGTATTCAGGATTATGTGCTGCCATTCAAAAAGTGCTTGGTTGTTTGCATATTCATTCAGGCTGTTCATGTTTACAGGTAAAGCACTTGCATTAATATCGAGTCCGCCAAGATGTTTATGTGCTACCGTTCAGAAAGTGTGCAATTTGAAATTGCTGAGAACTGGAATTTCCAAGATGTTTATTTATTCAGTAGGATGTCCATGCTTCATTTATTCAGGAGTGTGTGCATCTGTTTATAGGCTGCTGACCTTGCCATTCAGAAAGTGCTTGCTTTCATTCAGGATGTCCATGCTTTATTTATTTAGATGTGTGTCTGCTTATTCATTCTGTTTATATGTTGCTGTTCTCATTCAGGATGTCCATGCTTTATTTATTTATTCAGGATGTCCGTGTATTGTGTTTATTGGTGTTTTGACTGCATACCGAGTCTGCATGTGCTTGCTTTTATTCAGGGTGTGTGTGCTTGGTGCTTCATTTATGTATTCAGGAAGATGGCTTCATTTATGTATTCTTCATTTATTTATTCAGGATGTCCGTGTTTATCTCCAGGTAAAGCATTCTTCATTCAGGATGTCCCTGTTTATTTGGATATTTACGCTCTGCTATTTAGAAAGTGTGGAATTTGAAATTGAATTCACTTATGCTGCAGAATTCAATTCAGGATGTTTATGTGCTGCCGTGAGGTAAAGCATTCATTCAGGATGTCAGTGTTTATTTGAATGTTTATGTGCTGCCGTTTAGAAAGCGCACATTCATTTATTCAGGATATCCATTGCATTCACTTATGAATGCTGCAGAATTCTATTCAAGATGTCTGTGTTTATTTCTGTGTATTCAGGATGTCCATTGCATTCACTTATGAATGCTGCAGAATTACATTCAGTGTGTGTGTGTGTGTGTGTGTGTGTGTGTGTGTGTGTGTGTGTGTGTGTGTGTGTGTGTGTGTGTGTGTGTAGGGTTACTCAGTCTCAAACCCTGTGCCTTAGGTACAAGAAGTAAGAGTCTGAGTTCTCTACTCATATCACTACTTTTGGTTGAAGGAGTTATATCTCTCAACTGTACAAATTTTCCCATAATGTACAATTTGGATGGTGTAGTGGTAGTGTTATTGCTTCACAGCAAGAGGTCCTCTGGCTTGATTCTTGGAAGTTTTAATGCTAAGTCTATGTAAAATATATCTCTCAACTGTACAAATTTTCCCATGATGTCTAGAATGTGTTTGGCTCATACTTTTTGTCTATTTCTCTTATAATTTGGATGGTGCCGTGGTAATGTTGTTGCTTCACAGCAAGAGGTTCTCTGGTTTGATTCTTGGAAGTTTTAATGCAAAGTCTATGTAAAATATATCTCTCAACTGTACAAATTTTACCATGATGTCTAGAATGTGTTTGGCTCATAGTTTTGGTCTGTTTCTCTTACAGTTTGGATGGTGCAGTGGTAGTGTTGTTGCTTCACAGCAAGAGGTTCTCTGGTTTGATTCTTGAAAGTTTTCATGCTAAGTCTATATAAAATAAAATCCAAATAATCATCATAGAAGTAAAGCAGTATGTACATTAGCGTTTATGATAAATGGGGTGAAATAGCCAGGTAATGGGACATTCAAATGGCTGCAGGGAGACTCTGGGTCATATTTTGGCTGTCTGTTCTTCAGTTTACGTTTGAAAGTTGGTATCCCACAATTCCACTGGAGTGGGTGGGGTTACATAAATGGTATGTTAATCAGCGTACAGATTTGTACCTATTTTCATGGGCCTTTGTCCAGATTTTTGATGTTTCCAGGATGAGATGTATGGCCCTCATATGATAGAGCAACGGATGGCACAGGAAAAAATTGAAGAGAATGTACCACAGGAAGATGCAACAGAACTTTCTATAGAATGCCCACAGGAAATGGAAAACAAAAAATGTGCCCTCAGTCTAGGAGAAACCAAGCTAAGAGAAGAGTTGCTTAACTTGATAGAGATAGATAGACATATTAAGATCAATGAAAGAAGTAGACTACAAAAGGTCAATAAACCCCAAAAGTCAGAAGTTTGATAAATCAAATGAACACAGTAATTAGGACTGTCCATAGAGATTCATGCGATATAACAGAAGTAAAGAGGATATATTACTGTGCTGCTAAATTAGTAACTGATAAAGTTCTACCACAAGAATGCAGGGTAGTGAGGGAAAGGAAGGGGAGAAATCAAATGCCATCATGGAAGTATTGAATAAAGAAAACTATAAAGCAACTAAGACAAGAAGTGTCACTATTAGAAGAGTATAGAAGAGGGAATAGATCAACGAAAATACTTAGAAAGATAGACGTGATAAAAGCAATGCACAGTATTAGAACAGATCAGGATCTATTATGCACTATTGCAAATAACAAACTAAAAATCTCAGCACAGGCAGAAAAACTTAGAAGATACATAGACAAACATAAATGAAAAGTACAAAATAAGCAATTTATTGATGTCCCAAAAAAAGTTTTATACAGAATTGGGAAATGGACTACATGAAAAGAAACATGGAAGAGCTCTCCGATCTTGTAGCCCAGGCAGGTATGACCTTAGCCCTGAGTAGCATTCTGCCATCACCCTGAATTATACCGCAGTACAAGGACAAAATGATTGACTTCAACAATTGGCTAAGCTTCTGATGTCATTTTAAGGGAATCCAGTATCTGTTTGCTTGGGATGACATGGTCGACAGACCATGATGCTTTGCCACAGATGGCCTGCACCTGTCGCCCCTGGGATTCCGGATACTGGCTAAGGCTCTTGCTGCCCCTATAGTGCCTTTTTTAGGCAAGGTTCAAATAACAAATTCACCACCGTAACAGGAACAGGCAAGCAAAAACTGAGGTTAATGCTACTCAACGCTAGAAGTCTAAATCTCAAAATGCACTCACTTGAGGCACTCCTTAAAATGGAGAACATCGATATCTGTGCAGTGACTGAGACCTGGTTCAAGGTTCCAGAGAGCAACCATGCACTACCAGGCTATAACTCATACCACACTTTTCAGCCATGTAACTTGGACCGAAACACCAAAGGTGGTGGTGTGTTCATATTCATTAAGGATATCCACACCTCCAGGTGAGTTGCTCAGCATAATGCATCCAAGGTTATCCAAGTGCAACTAACTCTGGGAAAAACTACAATCCAAATCATAGCTTGCTACAGATCCCCCACCATGCCCCAGGATTCCCACTCCTCTTTTCTTGATGTACTGGAAAATATTAGGGTTCAACCAAACACCCTAATAATGGGCGACTTCAACTACCCCACCATTAAATGGGAAAACTACTCGTGTACCAACTCCTTAGCTCAACGCTTTCTGGAATTCATAAACTCCAATGCCCTGGATCAACTTATCCACACCCCTACCAGGGGCAACAATATGCTAGACCTAGTTATTACCAACATGAGTGACCGGTGTTCCACACCTGAAGTCAACTCCTTGTTGGTCCGATCCGACCATACGCTAATCACCCTTGATATCCACATCCCGCCCCCACCCCCCATTAAGGAAACCATGGTAAAAAATGTCTCCAAAGCCAACTTCATGCTTCTTAAGACAGAAGTGGTGAACTTCATGACACCCATGCAGATGGACAATATAGTTATAACTGCTGAATCCTAAACAAATGCACTCTATAAGCACTTACACGAGTGCATGGATCATGCTATCCCAAACAAAACCAAGACACTATCTTCCACAAAAAGGAAGCCAATCTGGTGGTCCCCTGCCATAAACAAACCGTACAACAGAAGGAAGAAACTGTTGCAAAAGAGGGTAAAATCCCATGAGTGGAGGAGCTTCCTGATCAGCCTCAGTAAGAAGCTGAGATCCCTTATAAGATCCTTCAAAGCTAGCTACGAAAACAAAATCGCCACTAATTCTAAGGACAATCACAAAGTATTCTATAGCTATGTCAAGAATCTCGATGGCAACACTCAGATATGCTCTGAGTTACAGCACAAAGGCACGAAAATTACAGAACCAACTGATATTGCCAACATCCTGGCAGATAGGTTCAGTGCTAACTTTACCCCCACTCACATCCTAAAGGGCCCATATCTATACAGGAAGAATGCAGAGTCCCTGTAATCACAATTACGCAGGTAAAAGCTGCACTCTCTAAAGCCAAAAACACAGCATACATGGGACCGGACAACATCCCAGGCTGCTGTTTACATGAAATTCAGGACAAACTGGCTCCCCACTTAAGCACCATGTTCAATAATAGCCTCGCATCAGGCTTTGTGCCCACTGAATGGTGCACAGCAACAGTTATCCCACTCCACAAAGGGGGAGCTACCATTGATCCCGGGAACTATCGAACTATTAGACTGACGAGCCTGGTCTGCAAGGCCATGGAATGTATCATTATGGAACTCATAAACAAAGACATTGGTAACCTCCAAACTCAGGATCCCACCCAGTTCAGGTTTGTGGAAGGCAGATCATGTCTCCTGAAACTGATCAACTTCTTTGAGACAGTCACCAAAGCCGTAGATGAGGGTAAGGTGGTTCACACAGCCTATCTTGACCTCACCAAGGCTTTCGACACCACCCCCCATTCTGGAATTATAGCTAAACTCACTAAACTAGGTATAAATCCCTACATCACAAGATGGGTTGCCAACTGACTCACTGACAGAACCCACACTGTAAAAGTTGCAGACTCCAAATTTGACCTCAAAGCAGTGACAAGTGGACTACCACAGGGTTTTGTCCTGGGACCTCTCTTGTTTGGTATCTACTTCTCTGAAGTACAAGCTAACACAGAAGGCCTCTCGCTAATGAAGTTCGCAGATGACTGCAAACTAGGAGCCATAGTCAAGTCCCAAATGATGTGGACATCCTACAGAAGGGCCACATTGAGACAGATGCCTGGTGTCAGAACCATGGCCTCAAGCTCAATGCCAAAAAGTGCAGTGTCATCCCCTTTGGTAAAAACTCTGCACCCATGAACTTCCACATAGGCAGCAATCTACTTAACACTGAATGTGTGATAAGAGACCTTGGGACCCAGGTGGACAGTAGTCTCTCCTTTGATAGTCACATCACCACAGTAGTCAGGAAGTCCTTCTATGTGGCACACCTCATCATAAAAGGATTCTCATCCAGGAAAAAAGAGATCATTGTTCCCCTCTACTCGACACTCATTAGACCCATTATAGAGTACAATGCCCCTTTTGGAATGTACCTCACAAGACATCCACAGCAGCTGGAAAGGCCACAGAAGTACCTCACAAAGAGGATTACTGGTCTCAAACAAATGCCCTACACTGACTGCCTCAAAATAATCCAGCTTTACTCTGTAGCATATCGCCTATTCTGAGGTAATCTCTGCCTAACATAAAGCTATGTCAAACCCAGAGCTATTGGACATGCTACACCTAAAGAAATCCCAATCCCTCCGAGCTACGATCTAGGGACCTAAACCTTGTCACCACAATAAACAGGACATGCTAGAGGGATAGATTCCTGTCCCAGAGACTTCCCATACTCTGGAACAGGCTATCCATATATGTCAAGCAAAGTTCTTCATTAGCACTCTTCAAGAAAAATCTTGATGAGTAGATGGGAAATAGGAAATACACCCGGGGATCACTTCTGTGTCTCTGCTCGACAGTGGCACAGCAAAATAACTTTCTTGGGTGGCGTAAGCCAGGAAACCTTGTTGGCTAGGCTTACGTAGGCCCTTGGGCCAATAGCCTAGTACCTAACTATGAACCTATGAACAAGGTAAAAGGAATTGAAAGACCACCAAAAAAAAGAAGAAATAGATACATTTTGGAGAAGTATCTATGAAGAGCTTGTGGAACATAACAAAGATGCTAAATGGATAGAAGAAGTAAAATAAAGAATAAGAACTTTAAAGGTACAGGATATGAAATGGGCTGAAGTAACAACCAGAGAGATTGAAACAAAGTTAAGAAAAGCCTCTAACTGGAACACCACAGGCCCAGATGTAGTATCTAACTTCTGGTTAAAAGTATTAACATCTTTGCATGAATATTAACCATGAGTAAGAATTATTAATATGCGCACCCCAGACAGACACCGACCTGGTTAACAACAGGAAAAACAATGCTCCTACTTGAGTGAACCTGCAAGCTACCCTAAAAATTATAGACCAATAACTTGTCTTCCAATGACATATAAACTATACACTGGAATTGCTGCTGACAGAGTCTGCAGTCATTTAGAAGAAAACTAAATTATGACAGTAGAACAAAAGGGCAATAAAAGAAAATCATATGGAACAAAGGATTATTTGCTGTTAAATAAAGTCATAGTAGTTAACTGTAAAAAGGGGAAGAATTTAAGTATGGCGTGGACTGACTACAAAAATGTATTTGATAGTTTCCCACATTCATGGATAAAAGAGTGCTTAAAAATGTATAAGATACACCCTGCACTGATCAACTACATTACAGTGACCATGAAACAGTGGCAGACCACTTTGCAATTAAGCCATGATAAAGGACAACTTATTCCAGGTATAAAAATCCAAAGGGGGTATTCCAGGGTGATTCTGTATCACCGTTGCCATTCTGTTTTGCCCTTAATCCATTAAACTGTCGACTTAACAGCTTAGGTCATGTCTATTATTTGGCTCCTAGAAAACAACAAAGTATAAAGACTTCTCACCTTCTCTTTGTCAATGATTTAAAACTGTATAGCTCATCTGATGAGAAACTGAAAGCACAACTGCAAGTTGTCAAAACTTTTTCAGATAATATAAAAATGTCATTTGGTCTTGATAAATGTGCAAAATCAACCTTTAAAGCAGGAAAACTGCAGCACCAAGAAAACATCAGTTTGGGACAAGAATGTGATATATAAGAAATTGCGCAAGAGGGAGTGTATGAATATTTGGAAACTGATGAAGGATCAACAATAAAACATGAACAAATCTGAATAAAACTTATTAAGGAGTATTTTAGAAGACTTAAATTAATTCTGAAAACAGCACTGACATCTAGGATCAAAATCCAAGCTATATAACCAATTTGGTCTTCCTGTTGTAACTTACAGTTTTGGAGTGATTGATTGACCCCAAAAGGTGTTGGATAGATTAGATAGGAAAACAAAAAGGATGCTTCATGCTCACCAAATGATTTATAAAAATCAGTGCATACCCTAGGTTCATAGGATCATAGGAGATTACTAGGCTAATGGCTCTGGGGCCCTTACAAGCCTAGTCAAGAGTTTCTCTCCAAAAATGAAACCTCATTCAGCACCTGTCACCCCTGTCAATGAGTGACACAGTTGAAACCCCTGGGACACATTTGTGGTTGCCCATCCACTCATGAAGGTTGCACTTGAAGAGGGTCAGCGACTTACTTTGTTTGACATGTACAGGGAGTCTATTCCAGAGATGGGGCAGCCTCTAGGAGACAAAGCTGTCTCTTCAGCAGGTTACCAAATTTATATATTCCTCATTCCAAAGTAGGGATGGGCCTTCTTGAAACTGATTCCATGTATAGATCTGCAATCGTGGGACTCCACACATATCTGCTGACCTCACAAGACCCAAATGTAGTGAAAGTTTTGAAACATGAGGAGAATAAATCTAAGATGACTTCCCTGCTTAGGCTAGCAGAAGCATATATGCATCAGGCAGGAATGAAAATCAAACCACAAGTGGATAAAAATCAGGCAGCAACTGAATGTGCCAAAAAACAAAAGAAAGAATATAAGGTGAAGGACCAGATGAGAAGGCAAAAAATGTGGAAAGTGCATAAATATAGTTGCAAGTATAGAAAACTTTTGGAAGAACCTCTTGTTGATCAGGAATGAATGCAGGAATAATTAAGGAGAGGCAAATTTAAACCAAGAGATGAAAGGTTAATACTGAAGGCACAAGATAGTGGGCTATATACACATTGGTTTACAAAGTCCATTGAACATGTGGGAGGAACAGACAAATGTAGGTTTTGTAAAACTGAATTGGAAACAGTTGCACACCTCATTGCTAGTTGCGACATACTAATGGCAGAAGGACTGTATAGTGAAAGGCATAATAATGTGACGAGACTGCTGCACCGGGGATTGTGCAAACATTATGGTAGTGAAGTGGTTGAAAAACACGGGAAACATGAACCACAAAGCATCATAGAAAATGAGGAAGTCTATATCACATGGGATCATCCACTGCCAACAGTTCAAAAGACAGATGCTACAAAACCGGATATAGTGGTCCAGGAAAATAGGACAAAAGTATAATTGATCATTGAAATTGCTGCACCCAGTGACTATAGTGTCCTGCATACAGAGAAACACAAAGTCATAAAGTATCAGAATTTGCAGGCAGAAACAAGAGCAATGTGGAAGAAAGACACCCAGATAGTTCCAATAGTAGTAGGAACCACTGGTCTTATAAAAAAGAGTCTACAGTCATATTCAGATATGCTACCAATACATGTAACTCCATACGAATTACAGAAGGAGTCATTACTGGGCACATACATTGCGGGTGCTGCAAAGAACACTTTTGCCTGACATCAAAGAGTGAAACAATACTAATTTCATGACCTTACTCGTACTATGATTTAGGAATGAGATCCATTCCTGTCATGGTATTAGAAACCCAAAAGACTGGGAGAAATTAAAAAAAAAAAAAAATGTTTTAAAATCTGTTGTTTCAGTACTTGAATTGTGGTGGTCATATTCAATGATAGGAAGCTGTGGTTAATAAGCTTGACTTTGGTTTTTCTTTAATATCACAAAGTAGACCTGATTAATAAGGTCACTTGGGAAGAAGAACTAATACAATCATGGCATTGCAGATAGGCACTAGAGAAAGCAACAGTGTGTGGCAAAAAGGAAAGGAAGAGGAAATATCATATTAGAGAAGAATGAATGAAGCAACATGTGATATGAAAGAGTAGTAAACAATAGGGTGAATTATGAAGAGAAAGAAATTGATGAGAAATTGGGATAGATGGGTATTGCCAAGCAAAAAAATGAACATAATGGAATATCTGAAGGAGATGGTGTCATCTAATACCATGAAAGGAATATGGGTGCATGCAAAGATTGTGTATGAGAGACAGAGGTAAAAGGTAGGTTTGAGATTAAAGGATGGACATGATGATTCAGGATAATTCATAATGTTGAAGGATTGTGTTGCCAGATGAACAGAGGAAGAAGACGACTCATGGTATGTAACAACACTTTCAGAACTAACCTTAAATAGACAAAGTCAGGCTATTCTTAACTTGCCTATTAAAAATAGGAATAGCCAAAATATAATTATGCATGTGGGGACAGATGATTTGGCAAAGGAATCTTTGCTGGCGATAAAGCAAAGGATTCAAGAACTGTGATGCATTAATAGTCCTAGACTTCCTGTCAGCACCATACTCATAATGGTTTTGGGATAGATGGAGTAAGAGACTTCAAATATTTGCTGCATGTTTGACAAGGAGCAGAAAGATTCTGGATTACAGGAGAAGGATGGTCAGGGATTTGATGCAGAGAATGTCTATGCCATACAACAGAAAATAAAATGTACTAAAAGTAAAATGGGAACAATACATTAACACTATTGTCCCTTTAAATTTTAAAGAGAAAACCATTTAGGAAATTTGAAAGAAAAATGTCATTAATTTGTGAGGAGAAACTTGGCTGGTAAAAGGTCATATATGGAAAATAAGGACATGAAAGTATTCAGTAAATGAGAAGTGGAGAATGACACAGTGTCAGAAACCTAGGCTAGAGAACTGATGAGCTCTTTAAATTGCTTATGAACTGAGAGAGTAATAATACATTGATAACCAAACCATGGGCTGCAAAGGAACGAGACTTGGTTTATAGTCTATCTGCATTCTATAGCTTCAGAAAACACTTCGAAAATGGAAAAGAGTTAGGAATGGTGGTGTTTGTCCAAGAAGAGCTATGTATATATTTCACCATATACAAGAATAAAAATGAGAAGGCTTGATAAAAGACTCATACTCTGAAGATGCCTACTGTTTGATGAAAGTATGCAGAGAACCAAACAGATGCAGGAAAGGGGAAACTGATGACAAATGGATATAACAGATGTGCCAGCAGTATCACATAGTGATAAGCACTTCAAGCATCCAACAAAAGAGATATATTCACCCCAAAGTACAAAGGAAGTGGCAGGTGGTAAAGAGGCTAATGGAAACCAGGTTCAAGCAAAAGCTGAGGCTCGGTGCAAAGAAGCTTAACGTATTTGACATGATCCTCATTAGTGCGGAAGAAGTGAAGAGGATAGTGCAACAGTGCTGACAGACAATGGCAACAATGCTACAGTGTGGTTCACAATTCTGGGGTTAGACACGATACATACAACAAATGATATATGAGGGATCTACTAGGAAATAGATTGAAACCTGGTGGGAAGCTCACCCGGGAAGAATAGAGAAAGGTGCAAAGAACTAACAACAATTTTGGGACAATGGGGATGTCTTAGAAAAGGAGTGCACCAGGTAATGAGTAAACGTAAAAGGAAAAGAAGACCTACAGTAAGGTAAAACAACTAGCATGCATAAAGCCTTAGGTAATCATGGTCTACTGAGGAAAAATGATGAGGCCAAAGTGAATGTAGAGTGACCAGAAAACTGGTTACTAATGGCATTCTTCAAACCAAAGTAGTTAAGTGTAAAGAATGAATGGGCTAAAGAAGCAAAGAATGATCATGATAATTGTCTGTCTATATACAAAACTACTTTGAACACTTAACATATGCATGAGGCAAGGAGTAGGGGTAGGAAGAGGTATGAAGAAAGAAGAGACTAAGCTGATGTACAAAATGAGTTTTGTATCTCAGTGTTAAGAAAATAATGTTAAGGCAGGGGAGTATCTTGGTCCATGATGGTGATCAGAGAAGAGAAATAAATGTACAGACAGATTGTTGATTTTGGAAGAGGTAGTGAAATTGCTCAGACAATTTCAGAATGATAAAGCACAGAGGTCATGCAGGTTGCATCCCAGTCTGCAGAGGAAATAAGCAAGTGTGCTTGGTGAACAAATGTACACATTTTACCAGTTCTCCCTGTGGACTGGAAAGATGCAAGATGACTGGAGAACAGTTATTTATTGATTGATCGATTGAGTGACTGATTGATTGATTGATTGATTGATTGATTGATTGATTGATTGATTGATTGATTGTTTCTCCAACTTTCAAGCTCATCATGTTAAGATTGAGGAGAAGGTATGTCAGGGAAGTACCCAGGGTGCAAAATGAGCTACCTCCAGTTCTACTAGATATCAGGATGACTAAAGGAACTAAACCAAGACAAGTTGCATTTTGTCAGCTTTTACAGTAACATTTTAACCCACACTATAAGAAATCAGGCCATGCCATAGGATACATATTCTTTAGTGAATACATTAGGCTAGAGCACCAATTTCTTAAAATTACACATGCTATATCATATACTACTCTTTAATATAACTGCTCCATTAACTGTAAGATGAATAATTCATTCTTTTCAGATACATGAATTATACATCTCTGTCCTTCATATTATAGTACTATTATGCAGTCTATGCATTTCAGTACTTCAGTGCAAAATCACTTTATAAAACAATGCAGGTACAAAGTTGAAACATGTTATTACTACAAATTTAGTAGCAATTTGTCAAAACTTGTATCAGTACTTTCCCATCCTTCTGTTGTCTAGGTTTCTTGTGAGTTTTGTCAAAAATATAGCCTAGTTTGAAAAATAGGTTGTGCTTCTACTACTGACTTACTAGGAACAATATTAATAATGGATGTTCTAGATTCTGTGGTGCTTTGATAATGCTTCTGTAGTTATTTCTACTATGATGAATCATCTTGATAGGGAAAACATAGTTGATAGGTAATTACTAGGCATGCAGTCCAGGAGACTATTAAGGATCCTAGCATAGATTCCCAATTGCCCCCAAAGGTCACATGATAGTCAAATAAAGGCAGAGGTAATCAAATTTTGTACAACAGGAATACACTAGCAGCTCATAGCCTTAATCCTCTGCACTTATTGCAAGACTAAATGCATCAGAAATGTGTGTGTTGTCCTTGCACATGGACCATGCTAATCTTCTCTGTATTGCACCAGTTTTAGTATATTTCATGCTGAACAAGTACAGTAGTCATACAAACTGTAAAATCACAGTCTCACTACTATAACAGCAAATACAGTTGAGAGGTTAATGCTAGGACTTACAGGAAAGAGAATAAGTGCTCAGTAAAATATATATCAACCACTAAGGGAATTTCTGAAGAAACTTTCCTGAATATCATACTAGAATGCCTTTCAACCTGCATATGTTGAAAATATGAACAAAGGCACTTGCAAAGTAGGTTCATGCAGCCAAAACTCTGGATATCTACTTAGTGTGATATTTGAATAGTAATGGCACATAATAATTTCTTTCTATTTTTTCTTTAAATAAAAAGAATGATTACATTTCCTTCTTCACAACAGATTTTTATGTTGACCAACATTTCAATGAGACATTTTAAAGCACCCTCCCCTCTGGATTACTCTAAGTAAGTTTTTGAAAAAGTTTCACCTTCTGTCTTGTCATATAAATCTGTCAAATTACCCAGTTTTATTCCAGATCCCCAACAAAAGCAAATTCACTTATTGCTTTGGTTTATACAAACAGTTCAGTAAACTGGCTATATTCAGTTTCTTGCCTGGCTTATATTTCACTAATAAATCACACTTCTGCAGTCTCAGCAGCAGTATTTACAATCTCGGTTGTGCATTGTAAAATTATTTCCTACATATATTCTCCAACAAATTGTGGTATGTTTAATTAATGCCGATTTCCCCATAAATATACACAGGAGCATTTCATATCCATACACTACTGCAAGTAACTTTTTATCATTCTGAGCATATATCTACTGGTATTCTGTAAAGGTTCCAGAGTCATATGTAATTGTTTTAATTTACTGTAATACCACTTACATCAAACCCCTTCTTGCTGGCATCTATTGTAATATGACTGATTTATTCACATCAAAATACTTGGATGCGGATGTATCCACACAAGTTCACATCATATTATAATGATTTTCTTAATGATAAACTGACTACTGACTTGCTTGGAATAAACTTAGAACATCATTGTATAAGTCTAAAGAATAAGTCTAAAGAATGTTTTTGAGAGCTCATCGCCTTATGGTCATGGTATCTATACCATAGCTCTTCTCAGTATCTGGTTTTGCTCCTTCTGATACTAAAATATAACCCATGTATCTAAGCTCTGTAGTTATGATTTTAGAATTACTCTTATTCTCCTTGGAGCAATTCTGTCAAAGCCTTTTCAGTAACTCAGTCTTGCATCTTGTTGTTCCCTAATTTAGCCTCATACGAGTATACCACCAATTATAGTAGCAGCATCAATCTCTTTTATTACTTGTGCAACAGCTCTTTAAAACACCTCAGGTGCTGATTAAATACCAAAGTAAAGTATATTAATTTATACTTTCTCATAGGAGTACTCAACATATACTACTTACAACTTCTTATTCAAGTTTTATTTGACAAAATCCTTGATTTTTATCAAACATAGAAGAAATAATTTTCTTTTGGCAAGACTGAAACTACCCTTTTCAACTGTAGAAACTGAGCAGCATTCTTTTTTATAACTTTTTTTAGGTCATGTGGGTCTATTTAAATAGGAAGTTTGTCTGAAGTCATTCAACTAGCCAAGGTGTTGACTCATTCTTTAGACTTGCTGTGTCTGAGTCGCACAAATTATTTCCATTTAGATCTTTTTAAAGTGTAACCCACAAAGCTACTAGAACTTCCATTGAATTATGAACTAAAAGGTTGCACTGTGGGATGAATATAATAGACTTCTGGCAATCACACTCTTGGAGAGAAAGTCTTAATAGCTCCACAGTACTAGGAGAAACACTTTCTTCTCCATGATATTTGTGTTTAGATTAGCCTTAAAGCTCGACCAGGCCCCATTGACCATCTCCCCTTCTAAATGTCCCCCACCTCAAAAGGGAAGCATCTATCATGAATGTGGCCTGTGAAGAAAAACAAAAGGTTGCCCTATTGTGACCAGCAGTGAGCCCAACCACCAGTGAATGTGGAGGTGATAAATGTTCATCATCGATACTGGAAATTCCACAGGATGTGTGAGATAAGACCACTGAGCTGTTAGAGTCCACTGCAATACTCTCATATGGAAATGTGCCAGAGGAACTAGTTAGACAGATGCTGCCATATGCCAAATGAGCCATAGCACTGCAGCTGACAAAGGTTTGGAATCTGAAGAATGTAGTCCCCCTGCAGAGAAGAGAAGAGAAAGTGGATAACAGGAATTTGGCAATCTGAGAGACCATCCCCGGGATTCATGAATGTTGCGCCAGGCGGACGCATAGCGTAGGCGTTACAATGCCAAATATGGCCGCCGAGCGATTCAGGTACGATCCAATCCCACGTGCACTACCGGCGTGCACCGGATCTGCGCCGCCTCCGGCGTAGGTATGCTAAACACCCCATGTGCGGTGTTGCACCATGCAAATGAAGGCATATAGCGATCCATGAAGTGGCGCAGGCGTAGCATAAGGGCACGGCAATGTAAACCAAAAAAACGGTTTACATTTACCCAAACATAACATAGGAGTAACGGAAGGCTGTCAACGTCAGGTATCACACTGTTGCCATATGCCAATGGTGAAAGACACAGAGAATGTCAAAAGAAAACATGCACAACATGTAAATAATAACATAAATGGTATGTCCACAGAAACTCACAGCAGAACCCCAGGACATGTCTGCGGAAGGTGCTAAACAATGAAATAATATGACAATGTCATAAAACAGCAGTGTAATACACATCAACTTCACAGTCACAATACACCATGGTATGCATGGAAAGCCACATCCACGGTGCAAGGGTTGCCAAGGAGTCGCGGCAGTGTTCAGCGTGGTAACTATGAATTAGTAGTCAATGCCATGCAAATGAGGCAGATAATACTGAATCGCAAAACCCCCGCCGGTGTAAGGCTGTACCAAACGGGCAGCGGTAATACACCGAGGAGTGGCTCAGAGGAATACATGTCACCTGCAGGGGGTGTGCCACTGTAGGAGGAAGCACATTGGAGCTCAGCAAACCTGGGCTGTACATTGCACATCACAGCTGCAGGACCGGCGTGTGGGGAAATAGTTGAGCTGAGAGCACACAATGCGCGCAGAGGTGCATGTGCACGAGGATGACTACGTTCCCTTAACCCAGTCATGTGGCCTTCGCCCGCAAATAACATCGGATACAGGAAGGTGATGTTGAGAATATGAGGAAATGCGGAAGCAGTGTAATTGGAGTAGTAATGAGCAATCAACAGTAATCAACCCACGAAGGCCAATCGGCAGCTGACAACTCTGCATGCAGAAACCTGCAAAACGGGATAGGGGAGGCATATGAATGCAAAGAAAGTAGGAGAGGTAGCAGATTGCAAAGAGTGAAGACCTGACACAGCAGAGCCAAGTAGACAGGCAGCATAACGGCGGCAGCACAAAGCACGATATGCCATGTCCCAGAAACTACACATGACAGGGCTCTGCAGGATGCATGCCAGGAAATAGTAGGTGCAACGTGCAGAAACAGTAAGGTAAGGTCGAAAGCTAATCCATTGCAGGCAAGAGTAATGCAACACCAAAGGCAACAGCGTTGCAGTGCCAACGGTAAAACATGGAAGATAATCCCCAGATACGGCCGCACAGACACACCCTATGACATCACCGGGTGTACAGCACAACAGTATAAAGTGTGAATGCACACAACACACAGCCGTGTATTCCCAAATGCCGCACCATAGGTGTAAACACACGGGGAACTTTTAAAATGTACATGTTGGGTGCCGCCGTGGCCGTGATCCATCAGCATGTGTTAGAGACAGATGGAGTTGTGGAGGAGGGTGCCGACAACTACCGTAGGCCTCAGAGGAGAAGGAGAGTGTTCAGACCAAGGGTAACCTACCAGGGGCTACAAGACCTGGAGATAGTAGAGCGTTACAGGGTGGATAGGGACACGTTACAGCAAATAGTGGAGCTGTGCCGGCCACACCTGAGAACAAGAAACAACAGAGGGAGCCCATCCCAGTGGACACAAAGGTATGTGTAAGCTTGCGAATACTGGCCACAGGTACCTTTCAAAGGCCAACTGGGGATATAATGGGCATCTCACAGGCATCAGCATCCAGGGTACTACACCAGTTTCTGGATGCCATGTTACCACATGCCAATGAGCATATATACTTCCCCAGATCTCAGGAGGAGTTGGCTAGCAATATGTGCCACTTCCACCGTGTGGCACAATACCGGAGGTACTGGGTGCGATAGACTGTGCGCACATACAAATCAAGTCACCACCTGGGGAGCAGGGTAGACGCTACATAAACCGCAAGGGATTCCCTCCATCAATTGCCAGGTCGTGTGCAATGCGGGGCATTATCATGGATGTGTGTGCTGGCAGCCCTGGAAGCTACCACGACTCCCATATCTGGCATGCCTCACAGCTGTACCAGGTATTCGCCAGGGGACATCCCACAAGGCCACCTTGTGGGGATGCTGGCTATGCACTGGAGCCGTGGATGATGACTCCCATCAGAAATGCACACACACACATGCAAGAACGCCATAATGAGGCACACGCACAAACCAGAATAATCATAGAGCGTGTGTTTGGGATGCTGAAATCACGGTTCCGGTGCTTGGATACATCCGGTGGAGCCCTGCAGTACTCTCCAGGCACATGTGCCCACATATTCATAGTATGTGCCATGCTACATAATATGATCCTGCGGAAGCAGCTGCTGCAGGGACATAATGGTGAAGGGCCACAAAGCCCACCACAACTGCCAAGGCCAGTCCAGGCACAGAGGGTTCAGGACCATGAACACACTGTGCCAGCCCCAGTAGGCAGACGGAGGCGTACCCAATATGCCTATGCCCTGGCAAAGAGGGAACGTATAGCACATACTCTGACAGCGTAGGCCCCATGGACTGACACCTCCCTACCTGCACACACAGTGAAATGGACGGCACACAAACATGGCCACCCGTAAAGTGTACCGTATGGGTGGCCCCATGTGTGACTCCAACATAGGCAGCACCCAAACACTGTACACCCAACAGCCAGCGGAGCATGGAAGCCAACACCTGAACCGTGCGGGTCCTACAGCAGGCGGCGTTGCTGTATGCTGCCACGTTCGCCGCAAAGGTGTATACATATAGACATGTAGATATGTGCATATACAGATATGTAGATAGATATAATTACATATATAGAAATATATGTACACATATACATATAAGTACTACAGGTAAGACAGGGAATCAGAGGGATGTAAGGTGACAGAGAAGTAACGCGATATCTGTACATAGTATACATAGTGAAAGACAACCTGAGCATCCGGGAGGTTTAACAGAAGAAACCGCCACCCATGGAAAGGTCAACATACCGAAATGCATAACCATGAGTCGGAATGATCGCCAGGCCACAGTACAGTAACAGTACATGCGCGGGTAATACTATGATGATATGAGGGGAGGTAGACACTGCCGCGGTGATGCGCCCACGCAGGTACTGTGTGCAACCGTCCCTGTGACTGCCGCGGTATGTGTATGTGTGCGGTGAGGGTGCCGTGTGTTTCGCTGTCGAGTGTAATGTGTGTGCCTCTGTAAAATGTGTATGTTGGTGCCATGTTAGAGGCGGAGTGGAATAACATGTGTAGGCATACAGTACACTAGCCACAGGCATATGTACACCAGTAGTCCCAAAGTAGTACTGAGAGCCCCACCCTGGCTAGGCGTGTGGCGACGTATAATGATGCAAAGTGTAAATGTCCCAGAATGTACCACAGGAATATACTCCAAATGAAATGGAAAGGGCGTATGTACTAATCATGACCATATGTATGACACCGATATGCTAATTGCAAAACGATACGTCGGCAAAGTCACACAGCAATAGGTATGTACCGCAGAAATACGCATGTGCTACCCCGGTACTGACCGTGGCCACGTATCGGCCCGTAAACACTGCTGTGTGTTCTACAAGTGTCAAACAAGCAATCGCCACCTGAATAGGTGGCAACCACTAACAAACAGGCCATCCCAAGTACAGGACCACAATGACTGTAAATATCTGGGACAGAATGACAAGGGATAGTCGTCACGTACAAACAACCGCAGATATACCACCGATGTGACGGAGGAATACATGCAGGAAGCACACACGCAGGCGATACCAACACCACATGACAACAACACAACCTACACTCCCAGAACAACAGACAATTAACTGTCAACTCCCCAGGCAGGGATGGAGCACACAGACAAGCATACCGTGTATGTAGAGATGCAAGGCCCACAACCCGTATCCATCACCTACAACCTCCGATATTCCCCATCGCACATATCAAAGGGATACAAGCCGTAATAGCAGCACAAACATACAGGCAGTCAATGACAGCTGCATAACCGCAACATCTCGCGTGGGAAACACTATCAACAGCGGATGCATACTTGCATCCGTTGTTTAAAGGAATCAACAGCTATGTTACACATCCGAATGGAGAAGACCATCAACAGGCGCCGTCAGGACAGGGACACCCACATGTCGAACATAATACCATACCCAACACACACAATCCACGGCTAACACCACTGCGAAATGTACCTGTCGCCACACATAGCGGCTGCAGTTACACATAACATAACACAATACAGACCATCTCCACGAAGGTAGGGCAAATAGCCAATGCCCAGGTGAGGAATGCAACCATACCATAGTTACGAATGGAGTAGATGCACAGGTGATATGCGCACAAGTACACTCTGAGGAACAGCTATTGGTGTGATGAACCCACATGTTGCAGGTATCGACGGATATAAGGATGACTCCCAGGATATTCAAACCGTATGCTCATACCGAGCCAGTACTCTACAACGGAAAGAGTAACAAATAGGAATACCGATACACGGAATGAAACACTGACAAGGTATGTAGAACCCACGATATGTACGGGTGTGTAACGCATGATGTGTATGATGAAGCTGTACTGTATGTGAATGGTGTTTGTAAGTAATGATACTTGTCCATAATGCAGAGAGTGGTGAAAGGTGGTTATGTAGTGCTATCCTGCTGAGCATACCAACGACTGTGGACACTGTGTGCACAGCAGTGGGACATCATGTACACAGCCGGGATAACACAAGGGCTGCCACAGGGGGGCATAACAGAGAACAATGCCACACCACACGCCGATGCTGGCAGTGGATGTCCAACAAGGAAGTGCCATAGCAGGGGATAGGACATGTATGTATACTGTCACAGCACACATGTGTATGGGCATATACCGTCGATGTCATACGTAATGTCGCCCGGCGTGTGCGTATGCCTTGCAGTAGGGGATACTATGTCAACTATGTGTAATGTAAAGCTGTCATGGTGGATATGACAGACATCATACACAGTATCACAGGCATATCATGCATAATGGAGTTATTGCCTATTGGTATGTACAATAACAGGATACATATGGCCTGTAGATATGGGACAGAGTAGTAGCATAATAGCCATCTGAAATGGAAGGAACACCAAGTAACCATGGCCAAACGATCTGTAGCAGGTGCAATGTGGGCAACAATGAAGTCCGGCAGGTCCATGTGTAAACACATGTGCAGTGTACACAGTAGTGTCACCTCCCCATGGTAGTGTCCAGTGAACAGCAGAGGTGGGTGTCAACTGCATGTCTACACAGTACTGCTGCTGTGGTGGTACCATGACTATGTGTCACTCAAACAGCAAGGGAGCTATCACATGAACAGTGCCACTGTGTGTCCCTGTGGGATGTGCACAGGACCTATGTTCCACAGCATGGTGTGTGTTGTGTCTGCGGAAGTAACACAGAAGCCCAGCCCATGCAATGTGGCATGTGTGCACATATCCATGAGTGGTCCGTTCACACTGCCCACTGCAATTGCCATGTATGAGTACTACATGCATCAGTAATGCGGAGGACATGGTCCATGTCAGAGCAGAAGACACCCCTGTGTATGTGGTATGCAGATGTGTACAGATGTGTTTTCCGTCTGTCAGCCGCATATGTAAACTGTCTGAGCCTGGTACACATCATGGCATGACAATGCTGTGCCATGTAAAGTCGTAGCCATTGTGGAAGGTACACCATGAATGTGGTATTGTAACCTTGACCGTGTGTAGATGTGTGTATGCCACAGGTACAATGGCTACCTATGTACCAGCATCACACACAGTACAGATAGGTGTGGCCCTGCAGATGTGTACCCATGCCACAGTGGAATACGGTAACCACAGCACCATGTGGGGCATTTGTGTGTACAGCAACCATGTACAATTTGATATGCATGTATGGGGACAGTATCCATGTGATACTCAGTGGATGAATGTTGCTATGCAAAGGTGATGTGCATGCACCATGTGTCATGCATCCTGATGCCATGACACCCACATGATGTATCTGCCACACCGACACCCATATGGTTGTTATCAGTATGAGCTGGTGGAGCTATAATGGTGCCAGGTATGTAGATGTGGGATATCTAGGCATGGACAGTACTCTGTGACAGCATGTTGTGTATGTAAGCAAATAGTGAACATGAGGGGCCCCATGACTGAGGACTGTGTAATGCCATATGTACCTGACATGTAGTAGGTAGCATGATATGCTTGCACCACTGTGTGTCCTGTCCAGGAGTCATATAGCCTAACATCCTGAGACACAGGGTATGATGTGCAGGTGGATGTGTACGTTGCCAATACCAGAGCGTGGAATGGTGCTGAAGGGCAATGTGAGGACAATGTCTGATCTGTTGCCCTCTGTACCACACCAACCACCCATGCAATGGTATGACAGGTGGCCAGCATGTGTATGTGGCGTGCTGTGGCACACAGAAGCCCAACAAGGGTGCCAGTAAAGGCATGGAGGTCATCAATGAGTGCGTGAAGCACGTTTGTGAGGATGTGCCCCAGTGCCATACAGAATGGTCCAGTCATGGGTGTACGAATGCAGTCCCACACGTGCAATGCAGTGCCACCCATGTGTAGTGCGATAGATGCGGCAGTGTGGCGGTCAAGGTACACAATGTCCGACAACAGGCTAGCAGTGAATTCAGTGGGCTGGTGTGGAGACACATACCAAACAGGTTGGCGGGACATAACAGCTAGGGAGATCGGAAGGTGACATTGGGACAGTGTCTTAGGACATAACGTGTGCATGGCAGTACCATGTATGTGTCCACAGGGACACTACGATGTCCATGTATGGATTGCAACCCTGTAGTGAGTGAGAGTGTGTATTGTTGGTAAGTACACCATTGCCTGGCATGTTGCCAACATTATCTCAGTCTGCAATGCCTGGGTGACTGTTGTACGACATCGAATGTGGATGTAGCCAAACAACACAGACATACCACCACACTGCCTGAGGACCCACACTGCAATGTGCGGCAGTCATGTGTAGGTAGCTAGCCTTGGAGCATGTGATGGACCACGAGGACCCACCATGGCTGTCAAGTGATGCACCCACACATGTGAATATACACCACCGTGCAACAGCCTGCACATGTGCCCATACAGCAGATGTGCATGGAACATGACCACCACCGTGGCGTCTGTGAAAAGGCCAGTACCGCCATGTCTCTGTGTGGAATAGCATGGTCCCTACCATTGCGTACATGCTACGGAAGTGCACTGTGGTATGTGTCAGCATAGTTATGTACACTGTCCATCTGCCGGGGTGCCATGCCATTAACAACCCTGTCAGCAGACGTCAGTAGTACTGGCTGTAGAACACATGTTCCATGTATGCTGCGATGGGTGTGTGTCCAGGGTGTGGCTAGCAGGGCCGTGAAGCATATATGTTCATCTACCAAAGGGGGGATAACCCCAGGTTTAACACACCAGACACATGGAGGTATCGTGCATGCTGAGGGTAGTGTAGGTATGGTATGTGTTGTGTAATGTGTCACCCAGCTAGGTGGAGTGCATGCCTCAAGCATGTGTGGGTACATGGGTGTCCATTCTAGGGAAGTGTGGGTTGCTGTCAGCACATGGCAGTATCAGCTGTCTGAGGCCCAATGTACAGTATGACAACACAGACAGCATGTAACCTGTGGTGTACAATGTAAGCTCTGTTGCGTGTTACAATGTGTCTAGCGGTCACAAACATGGGTATCTGAACATGGAGCACCTATGATGCATTGTGTTCGGCAAATATCCAGTATGTGTGCAAAACACTGTGTGATGTGGGATCCCTCACCTGTGTGTGTTGCAGTCCAGGTATGTGCCTGGGAGGTATGATCCGTGTACAATCTGTACTTGCAGGTGTGCTGTGCAGAGCATGGAGGCAGGTCCCAGGCACTGCAGATAAATGTGAGTGGTGCACTAGTGTGTGTGCCTTGCTTGTGTGCAGCACAGTGGAAGGTGCAAGCATTGTCCCACATGACCCCATGCCGTGCCTGCCTGTTACAGCCCTGCTGGAGACAGTCATGTGACACCGCCACAGAGGCAGTATAGCATGTGAAGATGTACATGTGTGCTCCACACCCCAGGCAGATGTCCGCAGGTCATGTGTGCCACAGCAGTGTGGTCGACCAGGACTGTCATAGTGGTCAGATACCACATGCCTGTATAAGTACAGTATGAGCATAGTCAACAGTTGCAGTGACAGAGTAGGTCAATGTACAGTGTCCCTGTGTTCAGACCACTGCCTACTGTACACTTGGCTAGACACACACCCAGAGGGTGAATATACCAGTGAGCCATCACATGTCCCAGTACACGTAGCCTGTGTAATGCCATCACAGGGCGGTCACAATAACATGTTGTATGACAGATATGTTGTACCAGGTGATGTGTCATGTGTGCATATGTTGAGTTGCACAGCCGTTCACACGTCCGCAACATATCAGTGCATGATGCCTAGTGTAACATGATGTGTGGAACTGCACTGTGATCCACAACAGGGTCATCTGAGACAGGTGTGTTGTGAATGGTGTAACCCATGGTTCCACGGGATATACACTGGTGCTGTTGGCTGCCATGCTGGGGGCCACCAGTGGTGCCTGCAGTGGTCATACAGACATACTGCACACATTGTTCTGGCAGGAATGTCCATTGTTGTAGATGATGTGTTACTACGTGAAGGTAGGTGTGTGTTGTGAATGTTACCCATCCAGATGTGACCATCAGGCGCAGTCATGGTTGTCGACAGCATCACACCCATCCACAGCTGTCAGAACCCTGTCCCCAGAATGGGTGTCAGCCGCCCTCGTACTGTGTGACCTATGTGCAGATGGCGGAACACCTCCTACTGGCTGGCTAACAGTGTCATCTAGGAAGGCTATGTGATGGCTGGAATACGCTGTTATAATGTATAATGCTGGTATCCCAATGAAGTACATGGAATCACACACAGTAAGCCATGGCTGGCATGTAAACCATGTACAACAATGACTGTGTGACAGACACAAACAATGCGGAGCCATGTTGAACATGCACCCATGAGAACACCAAATGAGGTATGTTGCACATATCGATGTACAACTGTCAGCTATGGGCACAGCATGGATGCAGGCGCATATCCCCACAGGCAGTACCACGCCATGTAGGTAGGGGCATTGCATGACTACATGTGACAGTTGCTGTACCGCCACATGTACTGCATATCCGTCATGTAGGGGTAGCAGTGGCACGTGACTGTTGGACATGCCTGTACATATGACCATGTCCCACAGGATATGTGTTACGTGTGTACAACACGTGTTGTACCGTCATCAAGCTGTGAAGTGTATGGCTGCCAGTGTACCTGTGTGACATGTTCTGCAATGGGTGCAAAGGTGCGCAGTAGTGCATTGCATGCCCACATGCCCCACACAGGTGCATAGCCTGAACATACAATACAAAGAGGGTGTTGGATCATAGCAACCCACAAGAGGAGATGGGTATGGGTGGCAACCCACTACCACCTGTCCGGGTAAGGTGTGCATGTCCATGACACATTAGCACCCGAGAAGCTAGCAGTACAGCAGTACAGGGTGGCATGCATATATGTTCACTAATACCCTGTGTGTCCCACCACTGGCCTGTGGACAGACAGACACCAACACAATGTGCAGCATTGACATGTGCACAGCACATCACCGCTGGCTACTGTAGAACAGGCTTACTGTGTAGACATGTGCACAGAACGTCTGCGCCAGCCACACTCAAACACGTTATGTGTTGAACCCCACCATTATTGTAGCCCATGCCACAGACAGATGTTCACGCATCTGTGTATGTACGTCTGGGAATGTCCCTGGCCTAGCAGTATAGCTGTGTCAGTGTTGCGAACAACATACTGAATGGGCTGTGTGTGTGAGGTGTGCGTCATACGTGTATGGTCCGATGGATGATACCATCAGTGCCCTGCTATGTGAACATCCCTGTCCCCATACATGGATACCTATGCTGTGCCCAACACCACGGTCCCTGTGGGAGGGATGGCGCTGTGTGGTGCACCAGCTGACATGGGGGTGGCAGCAGGCACTGGATGTAGACATATGTGGTACCCATGTCAGGCCAGGCAACCATCCATGTGCACGGGATAGCAGTGTGTGGGCACATACAGCACTGTGTTGAACAATATCGCAGCACATAGCACCTGTCAGGGGTAATGTGTATGCATGGATGTGCGATACCAGCATGCACCATACACACCCCACCAAGCAGCATGCTGCCTACCTTGCAGAAGGCCATTGTCCACACCATGATGATAGACATGTGTAATGTCCATATACACATAGCAATGACATATGGAATGGACAGCCACCCTGCCAATATCAGTACCCCCAGGTGGGACACATCCCTGTGCCATGTATGTGACATACCCTGCCATACCATGCAGCCCTGCCCAGCAAGGCTGCACGTGCTATCACAGTCATACATGGTGCGATGGACAAATGGCACTTGCACTATCAACCGTCCAGAGCAGTAATGTGGCACTGATGCACCCTGTGGTGTCACAGGTGCTGTGTGTTGGTGTGTACAACGTGCGCGCACATGCTATGCATGACCTTCCCTGCTAATGTCATATGGTTACACAATGTCCCATGTGTATCACATGTGCAATACAGGTGAGCCGTGGCAGGTTGTCCAACACCCGTACAGTGCTGTGTAGATGTACATGGCACAACACATGCATGTACAGGTGTCCATGTGTATGTGTGCAGTGCCACCGCTGGCGTTCATAATGGCTGCGTGCGTGATGCCTAGTGACATATACACAGCATCCAGGTGAACAGTAGAACTGTGTGCACATTGGGACACGTGCCAACTGGTATGAACACAGGTGCAGGCAGGTACACATGTCCACAGCAGGTTACCATCAACATGGTGTGTGTACAGTGTGATGAGTTGACACACAGATATGATATGATACCCACTGCTTAATGGTGTGTCGGCAACACGTCAGCTGTGTCAGTGCCATGATGCATCGCAGAGATTACTGTGCAGATGTCGTACATGTCATAGCAATGTATGTCCAGCGGTATGCCAGTACATCAGTGTAAATGTGACCTGTCACCATCATTATGTCTTACAGATAATGCCACGTTCCCGGCTGCCAGCCTTCAGCCGCCAGGAGGATGACGTAATCATACCGTTGCTCCATGACAACTATGACCTGCTATTCAGCCATGTTCCACAGCAAGCACAGCAGCGGGATGACCTGTGGCAGGATATGCGCAATAGGGTGAACAACATGGGTGGCAACAACCGCACCTACCAGCAGATACGCCGACACTGTACAGACCTAATACGGCATGTGAAACAGCATGCCGCTCAATTGCCAGAGAACAAGGTGGGACAGGTGGTGGGCCACCAACCCAACACCCACTCACACACATGGAGGAGCTCCTGGTCAGTCTGGGGACACCCAGGGAACATCATGCAGAAACACTCGCTGCCATCGTGGAGGTGGGTGTCTCCCAACCAACGAGCCTGGAGCTGCCTGGTAAGTCAGTCTTGCATGTGTGTATGATAACTGACGTAGGTGTGGGTGTCACAGTACACCACATAATGTACCAACACATGCCAGGTATATGGCCACACAAGCTGCATACTACAGTATGCTACGTTGTGTTTGCAGACATGTGCATAACACATGCTACCACACAGGTACATGATGTGACATGCACAGTGCTTACTGTGGCTACAGTAATGGATAATGTGTATACTGTTGTGTCGCCCCTATACAGGTACCTCTGGCGTGTCGCACAGCCATGGGTCCGTCGCAGGTGAGACTGTTGCTAGTAACAGGCATGTTACAGTGTATAGATATTAAGCCATGTGGCCAGGTATGACATGCACACCTGGGTCTGCTCCAGTCACGGTATACAGGTTGCACCACCTGACACACACGCCACCCATGTACAGTAGATACAACCGTTAGTATACACCGGCATGACACCACATAACCCATCGGTGTGATATGTGCAGTCAGCTATGCATACAATGGTGGAGGTGTTCTACAATGGCTGCATATGTAGTATGCATCAGAATGCCATTTGCGGTATGCACACAGTACCACATAGTGAGCTGTGATCTGGCCAGCACACAGGTGTTACCAATGTGACCTATGCCCTGCATTGTGTGCACACGTTGTGACACATGTCGCATGCACGTGGTGTTCTGTCTGCAACATTGTCACACCATGACATGACCTACGCACAACATAGCAGACATCCACACTGTCTGCATAGCCCTCGGATTGTGACACCTCAGACTAGTATGGGTGTATGTCACATGGGCCACCACAGGGATGTGTACACGATGCCCATCACACACAATTGTCCATGACCCAGTCAAACATGGCCATGGGTGATACCCACAGGCATGTTGCCACACAGTACATCTGGGTGGGTAGTCACCGTTGCACTTTGTCCACACATAGTGCGATCATAGCTGTAGTGGACCACCTGTACATCTGATGTGGTACACCAGACAACCGCAATGCCTGTCTGCAGCCACTGGAGGTGCCACCAATGTCTACCATATACGTGCTGTGGAACAGCATGACTGTGTTGCAGACATGGCAATGCAATGCGTCCATGTTACGCATCGCACAGAAACATACCTGTGTCTTGCTGCCATGCAGTGGCACAGTGCCTGTACTCCCCACTGTATAGCTATGTACACAGCTCACACCAACCACACCTGCACAGACATCTTTGTTACACATGCATTCTATCTGTAGCCTGTACACATAACACTGCACTGTGACGTCCAGTTTGATGTGGTGCATGTGGTGGGACACCATTGTCACATGTCCACATGTTATCGCACATGTTGGCGGAGTACATGACAAAGTGGCGCCAGCCATGTGTACTGTTAACCTGCCTGTGGCCACGGTGTATCACGGTGATGCATGCAAACTACCATGAATGTGTGTACTGCATGCCTACTGAAATGACACCTGCTTGATGTAGTGTGCACCCCAGGGCAGTATGCATACTACCACTATTAATGTCTGGCCTGCATTCACTGAGCTGTGGTGTGGGAATGCTGCATGCCATCTGCAATATCACATGCATGATGTGTCTGCATGTGTGTGTGTCTGCGTGTGTGTGTCAGCGTGTGTGTGTCTCTGCATGTGTGTGTCTGTGTGTGTGTCTGTGTGTGTGTGTGTGTGTGTGTGTGTGTGTGTGTGTGTGTGTGTGTGTGTGTGTGTGTGTGTGTGTGTCTGCGTGTGTGTAATGTATCTTACAGTATGTCTTTGTATTCACAGGTGGTGTAGGTGCGTTCCCCTCCTGCGGTCCATCTGATGCTAGTGTCCCCACAGATACTAGCGGTGATGACCATATGCATGAGGCACAGGCAGGGTTGTCAGGGGCAGAAGCTGTGCCATTGGTTAACATCCCACCTATGTCCCCTTCATCTCCGCACGGTTCTGATGCCGACACATACCACATCACCGTTGCCCATAGAGGAAGGACAGTCAGCGTCTGTTGGCATTGAGCAGGAATGTGTGGTGGCTACAGAAGGTGCGGGTACACACCATGTTGCCAGTGTAATGACTGGTGATGTGCCACACAGGCATGTGGCTGGTGCTGCTCTTGGGAGGAGCTCTGGTAGACATGCACCTGCTGTACAGGGTGCAGCAGCTGGTATCACCAGGCGCATGTTCCAGACTGTAATGGCGGCACAGGCACGTGCTGAGCGGCAGAACCAAGAAGGGCAGAGGCTGCAGAGGGCGCAATCCGTTCCTAAATGAGAACATCCAGTCATTGGCGAATGCTCAACAGCAGCTTGCTGATGTTCTGGATAAGCGATTAGGTGAGATGGTTGGAATCCTCGACCGAGGCATGTCAATCCGCGGCGTGAGCTGTCTGTGCTGGAACACCTGGTAGGGGTGAGGCGTAGGACACGTGGCCGTGGGCCAGCAACACCACCTAGTGTAGGTCGGCGTGTGCGTGCCACCTCTCATGCCCACTCACACAGTGCGGTAGCAGCAGCAGTGCAGCTGGTGCTACACCAACCACACCAGGACACAGCAGGCCACGTGGGCGTGGCCCTGGCGGTCCCAGCGTGGACACGGTTCCAGCGGACATGTGTCATCGGAGTGGCCACTCCATACCTCCACCGGTAGTGCCCGTGCGACCCCAGGCAGGCACGGGTCACGTGGCAGGCGGACACAGTGAGCCATACAACCTGCACTGTACAGTCTGGGGCTGCCAAGTATACCCGTGTAGGCATCACAGATGGCTGAACTGTGTACACACATACCCACACACAGCAGACACAACTGTAGGGCTCCACCACATCCACATGCATTCTGCACAGTCATGCCCAGTAAATGCACCGGCCCTTACACACACACATGATGTCATCCATTGGTACAGCCTATGCCCTGGCACACATATCACCCTGTGCATATGATGAAGCCTCTGCCGCAGCACTGTCATCCACACCATCGGTGCGGTTATGCAAATATATTCTGATGCACAGGGTGGACAAGTTAGTGAGAGGTGTATGTGATACCTGTGTCCGCATAGTGCGTGATGTGTATGTTGCAGTGGTTGTGTATGACAGGTGACAGGTGCGTATGTGGCGTGGGTTGTGTACTGACATCATGCAGCAGACATACCATGTAGTGCAGGTGCAGCATACATTGAGCTGTGTACACGGTATGCGTGGCGGTTACATGTGTAGCACCATGTTGGTTCTGTTAACCTGTATGCCTCATATGGTGTACTTGCATGTGCCTACTGGGAGCACTGTTATCAGTCCCCACGTGTAGCTGTGGGTTACCCACAGGCACATCTGGCAATATCAGCATACCACAGGTACCCGCAACCTGCATGGACTCCTACATAGGTACATAGGTGCATAGGTACATACCAGGCTATGTGCCCTACGGCATGTGTAAGCCTAGCCAGAGTGTGTGTGGCTTTCACCACCCCTTAGGATGAGGATACTATATCCATTGGTCCGCTGTCCCTCTGTCCAGCAGTGACACAGAGATGATGCCTGGCGCATACCTCGATCACCCATCCACCGTCAGGATTACTCTTGGACAGAGTCAGTGAGGGGCTCTGCTTCACATGGGCTGGGAATCTTTTCCATGTTGTAGGGGGTCTCTGGGCGATGACCCTGTCCCTCCAGCACGTCCTATTTATGTCCGTGTTGAGGTTTCTGTCAGTTGCTTCTGTGCCCGTGGTTGTTTGGAGCCTAGGAGGTGGAACATGTCCATGTCACCCAGGTCGGACATGGCCGTGTATGTCAGGCACAGATCACCTCAGAGCAGATGGTATGAGAAGGTATACAGCTGGAGTCCCCTCAGTCGGGCAGCGTGTGACATATGTTTCAGCACCTTTATCCCTGTGTTGTGGAATGTTTGAGGTCCTTCCGAGTGCTGCAGGTGTCAGGTTAGGTACATTCCAAATGTGGCGTTGTACCCAATCATTGGTCTGATGTGTGAAGAGTACAGGGGTACAATGACCTCCCCTGATGTGGATGTGAATCCCTTCATGACCAGGTGGGCACAGTGGAATGTCTTCCCAACCACATTGGCAATGTGAGTGTCGAGAGAGGTTACCGACAGGTTTGGTACCCATGTCCTGATCACGTCCACCATGTTTAATGGATTATCACCTATATGGTAATTCGGGTGAACATGTCTTTCCCAAAGGGTAGGTCTATACCTTCCCTGGCATGTAGCATCAGGCCATGGCTCTGGCACCAGTTATCCATTTCTATGAGACCCCAGGTGGATGTCCGTGTCTGATGGGGTGTTGAGTATGGTGGCGGTGTGCAGTCATCTGCATACCTTGTCTGCCACAATCCCCTATGTTTGCATGCACATTGGAAAGTTGAATGCCGAACAGGAGGGGGCCCAGGACTGAGCCCTGTGGGCCACCACTCGGGACCAGCTTGGAGTCTGACATGGCACCAGGAACACAAACCCTGTGGGGTTTGACCTCCATCCAGTTGGCAAACCATCGTGTGACATATGTCTCTACATCTACGCTGGTGAGCCTTTCTATGATGCCCGTGGAGTGTGGTTTGAACGCTCCCGCCAGGTCATGGTAGTCTGTGCAAACCGGCGTACCCCCATCAATGGCCTTAGTGACTCCTCCAAACAGGTCGACCAGGTTTGGGAGGCAGGATCTGCCCTTGACTAAGCCGATGTGGGTATGTTCCGGTATTTGCCGTACACCAATGTCTTTATTTATGGGCTCCAGTATGGACCTCCCACAGCTTTGCAGACAAGGCTTGTCAAGCTGATAGGGCAGGGATGTATAGAGTCCATAAGAGCACTACCCTGGTGTAGTGGGACCACAGTTGCCGTATGCCATCCATCGGGGACGTAGCCCGTAGTAAGGCTAAGATGAAACAGCAGCCTTATGTGCGGGGTGAGGGCCTCAATGAGGTTGTGTAGCACACAGCCGGGGACACCATCTGGTCCCATTGATGCTGTGTTCACTGCTTAACAGATATCAGCTCTCTCCTGGGCATACGGGATGTTTGGGAGGCTAGACTCTGGTGGGATGGATACGTCCCCTCTTGGGGGGGTAGATGTATGCACGGAACCTGTCCGCTGGTTTGTTGGCAATGTCTGTGGGTTCAGTGATCATTGTACCATTCTGGAGTAATTCCGAGCATAACTGTGTGCTTCCACCCATGTTCCTACCATAGCTAAGGAAGGCCTTATGGTTGTCTTATGTGTCCTTTGCAGTACCAGTCCCACAGGCGGCCTTGGATGATTGTATGAGTGATCGTATGTTAGCCGGTATTAATCAGTGATGCCTTCCCTGGTACTGATATTGCTCTGTCATGTATTAGCTTTCAACTCTTGTTGTACGGTTTGTCAATGGCTGGGGTCCACCAGACCATGTGCCTGCCTTTGGTGGACAAGGTCCTGATGTTATCAGGATCGCTTGGTGCAGACATTCCTGGGGGTGCTCATAGAAGGCATTTGTAAGGGTTTCATCAGTGTGGCCTGTGTTTACCACTGGCATGGAGGCCTTGTAGGGTACCACACCAGTCGTATGACGTGTGTGGTTCGCTGTGGAGAGGTCTTCACTGTGGTCTCCCATGCCGTGTTGGGTGCAGGATGCGGATCTCCAGTGAGTTCACTATATGGTCTGACCTCACCATTGAGGGATGTACATCCTGTGTGGAGCATGTCGTCCCCATGTGTGATGATCAGAACTAGTATAGTTCCCCCCCTTGTGGGTATGGTGCATGGTTGTTCCACAGCATTCAGGTGTATGAACACCTGGAACCTTTGGTGTAGGGTGTTGTGTCCTGGGTAATGTTCCCGGTCTATGTATGGGTGGTTGATGTCACCCAATATGACGGTGTTGTGAGAGCATTCATACTCACCAGTGTCTTCAGGAAGGCTGTGCAGGTATCCTGGGTTTGGGAGGGTGGTCTGTAGCATGCAACAAACTGTAGGGCAGTCCTACCCATGGTTAATTGCACCTGGATATTCCCCGCTGCTACGTGCATTTCTGCCAACCTGGAGGTGTGTGTATCCTTCATGGAAATGGAGACTCCACCTCCTTCTGTGTTAGGTCCGGGTTATGGTCCTGAGCAGCGTGATATGGGGTATGACCTGATAGTGCTGGGGTGCTCTCAGCAGCCCTGAACAATGTTTCAGTCACAGCACTGACATCGATGTCCTCCATACTGAGGAGGGCATTTGAGGGTGTGCAGCTTGGGCGTAGACCACTGGCACTGAGCAGTATTACCCTGTCTGTTCTCCAGGTTTGTAGTGTAGGGTGGTAGGTTTATCATTCCAGCCTTGCCTGCAGTGGGCACTGTGGGGGTGGCAGGTGCCTTAGCCAAACCCTTGAAGACCAGGGGCGACAGGTGCGAGCCATCCCTTGCGAAGGGGCGTGGCGTGCCAAGCATGTCATCCCAGGTATGAGGAATCTGGATCCCCTCAGACTGACACCGGTAACCAGGCACATTATCAAGGGTGACCACTTGGAGCCAGTATAGTGGCATCATACTTGATGAGGGTGGGATACTGCCCAGGGTCAGGGACATGCTGGCCTGGGCTACACAATCTGAGTGGCCCTCTATGTCTCCTTTAATGTATCCCAGGGTGGTATGTCTCCAGTCGTTGACACCAGCATGGGCAATGACCGCGTCATACCTGTACATGCTGCGGAGTGACCTGAGTGCGTGTGTTATGTGGCGGATTCCAGCGCCCGACAGGCAGCCTACTGTGATCATTCCCTTGTTCAGTCTGGTGGGTGGGGCGTCGGTGTGTCTGACAGTGGCGTCACCCATTACAAGTGTGTCTGGCATTGTGTGTGTTGCCTTTGGGGCTCTGACTGTTTAGCACACTGCCGTTGAGAACTATGTGTTGCATGTCCTATGTCTTGTGGAGGCAGTTGCTTGGGTGTCTGCTTCAGAGGGCTCGTTAGGTTCGTGACATGTTTTAACAGTGCCTCCAGGTATGTCTTAGTGTGTTCATGTGTTTGATTAGCATTTGCGATAGTCACATGTGACACTGGGTTTGTGGTGTGCATGGTGTCCTTCCCTCCCGTTTGGTCTTGCGGTCATGGTTTGAGAGAGCACAGACCCCTGTCTGGCTATATAGTTGCATCTGTCACATGTATTATGTTCAGTGGGAGAGGTGCGGCTTGTCCGTGTCCATGAGGCACCTGTAACAGTGCCCAGGACGCCCAGATTCACCATCTGAACAGGAGAGGTCGCTAGCAATTGACCCTTCGACATGCCAGAGAGCGTGAATGCATTTGCTGTGTAACTGGGTCAGAAGGCACCTATAGGGAAGTGGGTACACAAGGGGATTCTAGGCCAGTGTAGTACTCCATTTAGTATACATGTACTTTACCTATGTAGGAATACTATGGGAGCAGGTGCAGAGCTTTTGTGATATAGAGAACAGACAGTCGGGATTGCAAGAAGAGAGGTTATACACATAAACCTGCAGAGCACGGAGCCAGATACAGTGTAACGTTGCTTACACGGTACATGGCACATGTCCACACATATACTGCACCTGGCGCCTGTGGTCGGTGCCACAGGCTACGGTGGACAGAGACATCACATACATGGCATGACACAGTACAGGTATGGTGTCATTCTGCAGGTGTCGTGCGCGGTGTGCTGGCTACTGACCGCAGGTGTCACCTGTCAGCTGTGGTGCACGGTGTGCAGCAGTCGGATGCTGTACCGGTACAGGAATATGTCCGCAATCGCGGTGCGTACACCTCTATGGCACACACCCCATTGTGTGCAGATGGGGACACCTGTCTGTGTGGTCAGCACCCTCACAAGACAATGCACCCACAGCCATGTCACAGGGGTGGTCTTGCACAGGTGGCCAGTAAGGCTCACAGGTATGGCATTGACAGGGCTGTACAATGCAGCACCAGTGCGGGATGGTCACCCTGTGTGGTCAGTGTCCAGTCACAACACTATATCTGCATACACCCTCACAACAGGCAGCAGACATACACACATGTTGACACACTGACATGGTGGTGACCACACATGTCTACGGAGGGATGGCGTGTTGCATGTACTGCACCATCCACATCCATGCACCCCACACTGAGGTAGGTACAGATCTCTACCATGGTGTACAGTGATGTGTGGCACGTGGCACATAGTCCCCGATCTGTGGCATACATGGGCACACATTCCTGCACACATGTTGGTGCTAGAAATGCCACACCGCTATATGGGATATGTGCAGGCGTGCAGCGGTATGTAGTGCATCCTGCGTACTACCACTGTATCTGGCAGCTGTGCCAATATTTGCACTTGGGAGGTGGTAGGGGTTACAGTGGCCATGTGACATATGGTCGATGACGCATGGCCGATGGGTATGCATTATGGCAGCGCTGTCATGTAAAGGCGACATAGCAGACTGTATGCACATGGCAGGGTAGGATGGTGTGTGACACACCTGTGACCAGCACCTGCACACATGCATGTGGACAGGTGTTTAAACACATGGTGTACACACAGACTGCCATGCGTGCTGTTACTATGCCACCATATGACGGCCCCATGATGGGTATGCATGTGGTAGGGGTTGCAACTGTGTTATGGACCACGGACACCGCTCATGCACGGCTGCACCGTGCACAGTACACGTGTCACATGTATCCCCTGTTGCCATGTGTGTATGCATTGCTACGTTGTGACATGTGTGTCGACATACATGGAACATGGACTGTGGTATGGTATCACAGCTGTCACAGGCAAACTGTACAAGGGTATGTGTCCCAGTGAACACCGCTACACCCTGTAGGGGGTGCATACCACAGACATGTGTCCGCCTTCCCTTCGTGTGTGTATTACCGCGTATGCCTGTGTTATGCATGTGGTACATCACAGGCTTCGTATGTGTCCTGCGTGCAGTCCATGCACACAGCCAGGAAATCACATATGTGACATATCCGGACATTGTTTCACTGTGGTACAGCTGCAGTCATGTGTCATATCTGTGTCAGGCCCGTGGTATGTGTGGAGCATGCCTGTCCATGTATACCGGTATGGGTGGACTACATCACACCTGTGGGATCATTGATAGTACATGTGTACTCTGCACGACGGACGTACACCGCCACATAGTCTTGTGGACATATGTCACATGCTGTTGCTGGACCGTGAGGCATACTGCTGCACCGATGACATGGTGCTGGCATGGCAGCTACAGTGTTCACTGCAGTGTGTACATGTTCAGCCTGCACCCGTGACGCCTGTGCTGTCATCTGTGTGTACGTGTAACTGCATGTGTGTCCACCCTGTGCGTGTGTACGGGTTTACCTGGCCGTGACTTGCGGTGTGTGCACTCCGTCTGCATGCCGGATGGCGCGTAGCACATACTACGTGTGTGAGCATGGCCGGGTTGCTGTTGTGTGGGTGGACACACGACGGTCCACATTCTGCCTCCCATGATTTCGCCCCATGTGTATGCATGTCTGCACTGTGCAGATTCTAAGTGTCTGAGCATGCCCAGTAAGCAGCTGTGTAGATGGACACACAGTACAGTGCACACCACGCCCGTCTGCGTTGATACCCCGTGTGCATGCCTGTTTCCCCTTCGCAACCGCCACGTCTGTGGCATGGCCGGGTTGCTGTTGTGTGGGTGGACACACACGACGGTCCACATTCTGCCTCCCATGATTTCGCCCCATGTGTATGCATGTCTGCACTGTGCAGATTCTAAGTGTCTGAGCATGCCCAGTAAGCAGCTGTGTAGATGGACACACAGTACAGTGCACACCGCGCCCGTCTGCGTTGATACCCGTGTGCATGCCTGTTTCCCCTTCGCCAGCCACGTCTGTGGCATGGCGGGTTGCTGTTGTGTGGGTGGACACATGATGGTCCACATTCTGCCTCCCATGATTTCGCCCCATGTGTATGCATGTCTGCACTGTGCAGATTCTAAGTGTCTGAGCATGCCCAGTAAGCAGCTGTGTAGATGGACACACAGTACAGTGCACACCGCGCCCGTCTGCGTTGATACCCGTGAGCATGTCTGTCTCCCTTTGCAACCGCTAGGTGTGAGGGCACGGCCAGTACACCATTCGGGGGAACACACTACAGTCGGCACAGATGTCTGCTACTAGGCGTGTAGCCATGGCCAATGACATCCTGCATAGCCATGGTGACCATCCAGGTGAGTCATATGTGGTTGTTATGCCACAATGGCTGCCTACATCGTGCATGCGGGATGCCCTCTCATAGGGTATACTGTATGTGGTGCATCCCGTATCCATGTCGTGATGTACTGCTCCGTAGTTAGTTGGTATTCCCGACTGCAGCACTACCGTGTTACTGTTCGCCCACCTTGGGATGGTAACATGCTGTGTGACTGCGCACTCTGTCTTCATTCCCTATCGGCTGCCTTGCCTCTGCAGATGATATCACCCACCTAGGGGTATGCCTCCTGACAGTGCTGTGCTCAGTAATCTCGGTAGCGCATTCTGTAAATGCATCATGCTGTAGTGTGTTCATGTAGGTAGGCGTAGGTTCGACTCCCGGCCCTTTCCTGTGTGTGTGTGTGTGTGTGTGTGTGTGTTTCCAGCTGCCTCTGCAGATGGACATGCTTTAGATGCCGCAACACATACCTTGGCTATTGCCAGCTATTCCCTTACGGATGATGTCACCCGCCTAGAAGTATGCCTCTGACAGCACTGTGCTCAGTAATCTCGGTAGCGTTCTGTAAATGCATCATGCTGTAGTGAGTTCATGTAGGTAGGCGTAGGTTCGACTCCGGCCCTTCCCGTGTGTGTGTGTGTGTGTGTGTGTTTCCAGCTGCCTCTGCAGATGAACATGCTTTAGACGCTCGCAACACATACCTTGGCTATTGTCAGCTATTCCCTTACGGATGATGTCACCCACCTAGAAGTATGCCTCTGACAGCGCTGTGCTCAGTAATCTCGGTAGCGTTCTGTAAATGCATCATGCTGTAGTGAGTTCATGTAGGTAGGCGTAGGTTCGACTCCGGCCCTTCCCGTGTGTGTGTGTGTGTGTGTGTGTGTGTGTGTGTTTCCAGCTGCCTCTGCAGATGAACATGCTTTAGATGCTTCAACACATACCTTGGCTATTGTCAGCTATTCCCTTACGGATGATGTCACCCGCCTAGAAGTATGCCTCTGACAGCGCTGTGCTCAGTAATCTCGGTAGCGCGTTCTGTAAATGCATCATGCTGTAGTGAGTTCATGTAGGTAGGCGTAGGTTCGACTCCGGCCCTTCCCCGTGTGTGTGTGTGTGTGTGTGTGTGTGTTTCCAGCTGCCTCTGCAGATGAACATGCTTTTAGACGCTTCGCAACACATACCTTGGCTATTGCCAGCTATTCCCTTACGGATGATGTCACCCGCCTAGAAGTATGCCTCTGACAGCACTGTGCTCAGTAATCTCGGTAGCGCGTTCTGTAAATGCATCATGCTGTAGTGAGTTCATGTAGGTAGGCGTAGGTTCGACTCCGGCCCTTCCCGTGTGTGTGTGTGTGTGTGAGTGTGTGTGTGTTTCCAGCTGCCTCTGCAGATGAACATGCTTTAGATGCGCAACACATACCTTGGCTATTGTCAGCTATTCCCTTACGGATGATGTCACCCGCCTAGAAGTATGCCTCTGACAGCGCTGTGCTCAGTAATCTCGGTAGCGTTCTGTAAATGCATCATGCTGTAGTGTGTTCATGTAGGTAGGCGTAGGTTCGACTCCCGGCCCTTCCCCGTGTGTGTGTGTGTGTGTGTGTGTGTGTGTGTTTCCAGCTGCCTCTGCAGAAGAACATGCTTTTAGGCAACCGCAACACATACCTTGGCTATTGCCAGCTATTCCCTTACGGATGATGTCACCCACCTAGAAGTATGCCTCTGACAGCACTGTGCTCAGTAATCTCGGTAGTGCGTTCTGTAAATGCATCATGCTGTAGTGAGTTCATGTAGGGAGGCGTAGGTTCGACTCCGGCCCTTCCCGTGTGTGTGTGTGTGTGTGTGTGTGTGTGTGTGTTTCCAGCTGCCTCTGCAGATGAACATGCTTTAGCCGCAACACATACCTTGGCTATTGTCAGCTATTCCCTTACGGATGATGTCACCCGCCTAGAAGTATGCCTCTGACAGCGCTGTGCTCAGTAATCTCGGTAGCGCGTTCTGTAAATGCATCATGCTGTAGTGTGTTCATGTAGGTAGGCGTAGGTTCGACTCCTGGCCCTTCCCTGTGTGTGTGTGTGTGTGTGTTTCCAGCTGCCTCTGCAGATGGACATGCTTTTAGATGCTTCGCAACACATACCTTGGCTATTGCCAGCTATTCCCTTACGGATGATGTCACCCGCCTAGAAGTATGCCTCTGACAGCACTGTGCTCAGTAATCTCGGTAGCGCGTTCTGTAAATGCATCATGCTGTAGTGAGTTCATGTAGGTAGGCGTAGGTTCGACGCCCGCCCCGTGTGTGTGTGTGTGTGTGTGTGTGTTTCCAGCTGCCTCTGCAGATGGACATGCTTTAGATGCAACACATACCTTGGCTATTGTGCCAGCTATTCCCTTACGGATGATGTCACCCGCCTAGAAGTATGCCTCTGACAGCGCTGTGCTCAGCAATCTCGGTAGCGTGTTCTGTAAATGCATCATGCTGTAGTGAGCACATGTAGGTAGGCGTAGGTTCGACTCCTGGCCCTTCCCGTGTGTGTGTGGGGTGTGTGTGTTCACAGCTGCCCTAGTAGAATGTAGTTATTTTAGGCGGCTTGGCAACACATACCTTGGCTATCGGCGGCTATTCCTTTATGGATGTTGTCACCCACCTGGGCGTGTGCCTCTGACGGTGCTGTGTTCAGTGGTCCACGTAGCGCGTTCCATACCTGTGTCATACTGTTGTGCGGTTGGGTATGTGGGGGTGTGGTCAATCACCATGCCTGCCAGATGTGTGTGTGTGTCTATGCTCCCAGCCGCATGGGTTCATAGGGTATGGCTTTAGAGTTTCCACAGAACACTTATATCCTGCCGCCATCCCTGTGTTTGTGGATGGTGAGACGCAGCTCGTGGACTGCCTGTGTGCCTGCTGTGGTTGGCGACCTCCGTAGCGTGTTCTCCACGTGCACCCTGCTGTGGTGTGGTGGGGTGGTGCTGTGTACGTTACACTCACGGCCTTGCCACATGTGTCCGTCTGTATCTCTCTCGTTGTATATATACATACCTATGTTGTGCCCATAGCGCTGCTCTTGCATGGACAGCTGTCTGTCCCATGTATCGCATATTTGCACGGCTGACACATAGAACTGTGGTACGATGCATATCCACTCATTGTCCATGCAGCGTCCGTATTCCAGAACGCCCTAGAGACATCTGCTGGATATTGTGGCAGACAGCTATCCTTGCTGTACTGACACTGTACCATTACGCCATAAACCTTGTGTATAATTGCCTGTTTATGGTGTGTGTATGTCTATCTGTGCTGTATGCATGGTCGTGTGTGTGTCCCGCTATAGCCGTCTGTGCAGGTGTCGCCACTATGGGTAATCCTTGTAGACCGCTGTTTCATGTGCACTTCAGCACATACCTGCAGACCGTACTACCCCTCCTATGGCAGCGGCCTTAGATCGACCGCTGCCCTAGGCTATAGGGCTCCATGGCGCCCACCACCACAACACATGGTGCCCCATCCTGGTGTACCTACATGACATACCTACTAGACAGGTGGCCCTACTAGTGCGGCGCCCTAGGCAGCCGCAGGATTGGCGTATGCCTACGGCCGGCTATGAGCACATCACAAGGCATACGTTTACATTCAGTGTTTTACAAAGGCTAGGTTATAATACTAGAGGGTTGACCTCATCAACTATGCTTTAGAATGCGGATTGAGATGGATTATTAGGTGGAGAGTTGACCACACACCAGGGCTGACTGATGAAACACTGATTAAGCCTCTTTTGAGAAGCAGGTGGCTTAAACCCAAGTAACAGGAATGTAGTTTAGGTACAGATATACAGTTAACACACATTAGTCCACTCTTTCAGTTGTTTACCACTGTATTACATTGATATGATATACATATCTTCTATATATATTGTTAGATCTTTGATTGATGAGTATTAGGCATAGTACAATATCATATAATACATGTTTTAATAGGATGTTTTTGGAGATGTTAATATATGTGTGTGTAGTTAACATTGCGTCTGTGCTTTATATGCTGTGGTTAATTGTTCATTGTTTGCTGAGAAATTGACCAATGAAAGTGTAAGGAGGGATATTTAAAGCCTGGATGCTTTTATGTTATGTGTAAGTCTGACAGCCAGCCTACGGGTGAAAGCTTACTTGTCTATGAAGGAACCTTTGTATACCATTTGGGCACTGTCCTGGACAATTTCTCGTTGACTGTTTCATCTACCTATGTGTGTTTTGGATTGTGTGCCATAAGGTGCCAGCGGTTCTTTGATGTTGATTAGGTGTATTCCATGGTCAATTGACATTAATCCTATTAATTCACTGAAGGATGTTCTTTATAAGTGGGAACGCCATAGTTTAACCATCCTATGACCTTCCTAGTTGAAGTTGTTAGTGTGCCATTGGTATGTGTTCCACAGGTCGCCCATTTGTTCCGCAGTATGGAAGCGAGTGATCCCCATTTTGGTGCTGGCAGATTGAGTGCTGTATGCGCGGTATTCGACGGCGGTCTGACTTTGTATGGGGAGTGTCTACTGTAGTCCCTATCTGTATTTCCTGTGTTATGCCTTACTGCAGCTGTGTAATTCCACCAGGTTTCCAGTTATGGGTGCCATCTTGGTCGTGCGCTTGTCCATCCATGGGAATTGCCTACTGGACACTGGTATAGGGCTGTACACATTTCACACCTGCATTTAGCATTATCCGGTGGATGCTTTGCATTATTAGTGGGGAGTAAGGCATGTGCTATACCCACATCCCTCCAGGCGGGAAAACGGATTATCTGCCAAACAACACCGAGCCCCATTTCTGCATACCCAGGATCCCATGGCTGCAACCCTCGATGGTACCCATTACACATCCTTCATGTGTGCGGGACTGGGATGTGGACGCACTTCTATGGACTCGACAATCTGGGGATTTCTGTTCATATGTCCTGCATTTCATGGACACTTGTCATCAACCTTAAACACGCTGGTGGTGCATATGTCTAGCTGTGCCGTAGTCACGGCTGTCACTTCTTCTGGGTCGATCGATCGCAGCTGGTAGATATTGCGTACGGATCAATTTTTGGGGTCCTACAATGGACACCAATGTGCATATGTAAAGTGTAGAACTTGTTGGACTGTGTCCATCTGGCCAGTGGTTTTGACTGCTGCTGTATGTTCCCCAATCGCGGATGTCTGTTTGACTACCCATATTATGTAGTGCTACGAAAACCAGGTTTTCTAAAATGAACCCAAATGGTGTAAATCCAATGATGCAGGTTAGCAACTGGTTTAAATAATCCTCAGAAGTCCCAATAGGAAATATCCGCCACTGTATTGTCAAAATAACACCACCAAAACATGTAGATCCTATTAATTCATTGAAGGATGTTCTTTATAAGTGGGAGCCATAGTTTAACCATCCTATGACCTTCCTAGTTGGCGATGTTGGTGTGCCATTAGTATGTGTTCCACAGGTCGCCCATTTGTTCCGCAGTATGGAAGCGAGTGATCCCCATTTTGGTGCTGGCAGATTGAGTGCTGTGTATGCGGTATTCGCACGGCGGTCTGACTTTGTATGGGGAGTGTCTACTGTAGTCCCTATCTGTATTTCCTGTGTTATGCCTTACTGCAGCTGTGTAATTCCACCAGGTTTCCAGTTATGGGTGCCATCTTGGTCGTGCGCTTGTCCATCCATGGGAATTGCCTACTGGACACTGGTATAGGGCTGTACACATTTCACACCTGCATTTAGCATTATCCGGTGGATGCTTTGCATTATTAGTGGGGAGTAAGGCATGTGCTATACCCACATCCCTCCCACGGGCGGGACAACGGATTATCTGCCAAACAACACCGAGCCCCATTTCTGCATACCCAGGATCCCATGGCTGCAACCCTCGACGGTACCCATTACACATCCTTCATGTGTGCGGGACTGGGATGTGGACGCACTTCTATGGACTCGACAATCTGGGGATTTCTGTTCATATGTCCTGCATTTCATGGACACTTGTCATCAACCTTAAACACGCTGGTGGTGCATATGTCTAGCTGTGCCGTAGTCACGGCTGTCACTTCTTCAGGGTCGCTCAATCGCAGCTGGTAGATATTGCGTATGGATCAATTTTTGGGTCCTACAATGGACACCAATGTGCATATGTAAAGTGTAGAACTTGTTGGACTGTGTCCATCTGGCCAGTGGTTTTGACTGCTGCTGTATGTTCCCCAATCGCGGATGTCTGTTTGACTACCCATATTATGTAGTGCTACGAAAACCAGGTTTTCAAAACTGAACCCAAATGGTGTACATCCAAAGATGCAAGTTAGCAACTGCTTTAAATAATCCTCAGAAGTCCCAATAGGAAAGATTCGCCACTTTATTGTCAAAATAACACCACCAAAACAAGTAGATCACGAGCACTTTCGCCGGTCTTACGGGCATTTTCAAGTGTAATTAGCTAAAACAATAACTCTAGCTTTTATAGCGCAAGTGCGTTCTGTTAATTAACTAATTGATTAAAATATCACCATATTGTAAATAAATTAAATCCACTTCTACAAGCATTAAAGAGACAAATACATATTTAAAATGCTCGACACAATAAATGCATTGTTAAAATGTATGTATGCAACTTATATGAATTCAAACAAAATTCATTCTTTATGTTCAAAGTTGTTTGTGAACCATTTGAACCAAATAAAACATCAGTACCATGGTGATATTTTAATCAATTAGTTCTATAAAAGCTAGAGTTATTGGTTTAGCTAATTACACCTGAAAAAGCCGGTAAGACCGGCGACAGCTCGTGATCTACTTGTTTTGGTGGTGTTATTTTGACAATAAAGTGGCGCATCTTTCCTATTGGGACTTCTGAGGATTATTTAGAGCAGTTGCTAACTTGCATCTTTGGATTTACACCATTTGGGTTCATTTTTGAAACACTTGGTTTTCGTAGCACTACATTGTGTTTGCTTGGTGCTCTCGGTTTAGGACCTGGTGGGTCCTTTTCCTAGTTTTTTCTTGGTAAACTGTTCCTTTCTTCTTACCCATATTATGTATTACTTGGCCTATCTATATCCATGTTCCAGTAAGCGGAAATACAGCAGACCCTGAGTCCTGGTCATCTTCATAAAATACATTCTTGAACATAAACCATGCCAAGACAGACGATGACAAAACGATACACTCCACAGTCATAGGATACTGAGCTCTTTCACCCACTAACATGGGGCAGCGTCGAGTACGTGATACATTAGATAGTCGATCCTTATATACTTCCTTCTGAGTCAGTTTAATGTCAACTAATTAATAGACTTGCTCATAGTTCAGTGGACCGTGCTCCAAGTCCTGATGATAAAGTGACATGTAGAACTCGGTGTTGCATACATTACTGAATGGAAACAATGATACAACAACGATGTGTTAATATAAATACAATATTGGTCAATACCATCAGTATATTGAAACATAGTTGATAATTGTTGTGAGTAAACCTTAGAATGTAGTGTGTTGGTAATGCTTTTGTTTATCAATGTGTATAATTGTTGCATTAAGATTCCAAATCATGGAATAAATAAGTACAATTACATGCATATTTTGTATAAATATGAATGTAAATAAGGGTCACAATGTTAAATATTGATATGACTGTATTATTACTATATCAATATGATATGGACTAAACTGTAGTTGTTCACATCTTGTTTTCAGGTGACAAATCTATGTCCATCGTCATATATACGGGCCGTCGGACTGCTGTGTGTAGATATATACATGTGAACCCCTCGTTTCATACCTTGCTTTGTTACTGTCTGTGGATTACCTGTGTACACACATCAATTACCATGCCATACCTTTCCACTGTACAGGTTCGGGCATGGTGTATGGCTGGTTGGCCCTTAATGTTGCTGTGTGTTACATTGACCTGTGTCTATCTGGCAATTCGCTGGCGTGTCATGTGAGACCTTCTTGCTTCTATAGGGACATGATCCCATAATTGTGACGTGCTTCCACTGGCCATATATTTCTCTGTCGTCTGTGATCTGTGTGTAACCAGTCCTTTCAGGACACTTTCTATTGTTGTTCTTCTTTGGTACATATATGAGTACTCTGGTATGTTGTGCTATTATTGTGTGTGGAGCATTTCTCCACGGGCCTCTGCTGACACTGGACATATATCCAGCTAGCCTAGCCCGGTCAACAAGTGTGAGCCCACTGAACACTTTTCGTACGGGTGCACCTTCTGACAAGTGGGTCGAGTTACAGATGCATAACCGTCGTCTATCCATACTACTAATGCACACGTTATTCTATCCACATTCTATGTTTGTCTTATCACATAGCGTGTGTTTCTCACTACTTCTAATGGTACTTTACATGGCACTGCCCGATTCCATACTTTCAGGGGCTGACAGTTTTGAGACATGTATGATTGACGTGGAGGACACGGCCTTAACATTCCCTGCTGTGAGCGGATCACACACGCACGCGCACTTGCATTTCTAATTGTGGGTTACGCGCGCACATGCATATCCGTATTCTGGTTACATATGTTTACTGGGTCTGTGTGGTTACGTGGCCTGTGTTAGTTGTGACTGTTCCGGTAACATATCTCTGATCCGGTTGACGGACGTGTGCGAAACGCACTTTCACCTTTACACATGTAACAGTCTTTGCGGCATGGGCGCATTACTGCGTGCACATTTATATGTTCTATAGTCGTAATTCAAACGGGACTGCATTCACGTTTGCGGTTACTGTGACCACTACACGTTAGCTGTTCGGTCTCATTTACATGCATACCCATGGTACTTAGCTAAATTTACATATCCCCCACCCCACCCGCACTCACGTCGTCACAGGCATCCATTCTCCTGCTGGGAAAGGTGCGGTACTACATGTTAAACATTCCTCATTCCCTCCCGCTCATGGCCCAGGATGCATATGTCGTGACCGCAGGGATATTCAGATCACAGGGGCTTATATCCCCTACGCATACAGGCCTTGATTGTCAGGGTGTTCCTGTGGTGCTTTGGGTTTGGTCTTGTCCGCCTAGTGTACGGAACTGCCTTGACCGTGTACGAATGTCAGGCGAGTCACATGGGCACGGTTTGTCCGTGTCTATGATACCATATCCCCCCCCCATTATTCCTAACCGTGTGCGCTGATTGGCCGGCGTGCCCGTTGTAGATCTTGTTATAGTAATTGCACACGGTCTGGTCGTAGGGACCTATTTCCATTACTAAACTTCGGTATTTATAACCTGTATCGCTATATTACATGGGTTTAACATTGCGTGACGGCTTCCACCGAGCCACGGACATGTCCGTTGCTTAGTTTGGGGCAGTCCCGCTCTGCTACACACATTTAACATGGCGGAATAGGTTGTACAGCTCAGCAACGGGGACATCGGGCTCTCCGTCGCTGTTTAGTATTGAATCGCTATGTTGACATTATTTCACATAGCGTGACAGTGTCGACATTGGTTACGGACATCTCGCGCAGTACGTCCGCACCGCCGTGGGTGCCGTATGTCTGCTTTGGGCGGCGGACAGGCATTATGCTGTGCCATTATGTCTGGGAATATATGGTTTCTTTCCATAGATGATATAGCATACTAGCAATGACCCGCGTCTGGGTGTGGGTACTGTAGGTGTGGCCTTGGGTCAGGTGGTGCCCTAGGCAGAAGGACTCCATGGTGCCCCCACCACATCACCCGCTACCCCCATCCTGGTCTACCTACACCGAATAAAGGCTGGTAAGGTGCCCCTAGCAGGGCATCGGCCTAGGCAGCTGCCTACTTGGCCTATGCCTAAGGCCGGCTATGTGTGTGGTCCCTCGAGCGTCGGGCTCGGGAATGCACCACGTCTGCCGTGGGTATGTCTAGCATCACCCACATCCAGGCGTGGTTTATTGCTATGATGTTCCATGTGTACGGACACGTGTGTTTGGACAACATACAATAGCTTCTGCTATTGGCATACAATGCTGTGGGTGGTGCCGGTTACCATACATATGGCTTTCTCAAAAGCCGACTTCACACTTCTAAACACTAGTGTGGTCTCCTTTAAGGCCCCTGAGCCAGTGGTAAACATTACTCAAGCCACTGAATCACTTACATATGCCTTCTACCAGCACCTACAGGACTGCATGGATCAGGCAATCCCTTACACAACTGTGAGTCTTTGTACCAATGCCAAGCATCCAGTCTGGTGTACCCCAGCCATACACAAGCTCTACAATGAAAGGAGGTAGCTACTACAAGACAGAGCAGAATCCTTGTAAGGTATGACACCCTTGCTCATTATATGTGAAGAACTACAAGCTCTCATGACATCATCCAGGGCAAATCCGACAGATATATCACCAAGGACTCGACAGACAATCATACGGCCTTCTTTAGCTATGTTGGACACCTGGGAGGACACTCCCAGATATGCTCGGACTGGGTTCAGAATGATGTGAAGTTTACTGAACCTACACACATTGCCAACATACTGGCTGACAGGTTCGGTGCAAACATCTCCCCCCCTCCCCCCCACATGGAGAGATGTCTGTACCAGAGGATTGTGGCCCCCGAAACTTCTGTAACGCACAGGTGGGACATGCTCTCTCCAAGGCAGTGAACACAGCATCCATGGGACCAGATGGTGTCCCGGCTGTGTACTCCACGAACTCATTGAGGAATTAGACCCACAGTTAGGACAGCTGTTTAATCTTAGCCTCACCTCAGGTAACGTACCCAAGTTGTGGCGCATGGCGACTGTAGTCCCACTTCACAGGGGCAGTGCCTCCACTGACCCTGGTAATTACCATCCCATTAGCTTGACAAGCCTTATCTGCAAAGCCATGGGGAAGGATCATAATGGAACTCATAGATGAAGACATAGGGGACTTGCATACTTTGCATCCAACCCAGTTTGGCTTGGTCAAAGGCAGATCATGCGTTTAAAACTTGGTTGACTTTTTAGGAACAGTCACCGAGGCCATTGATGAGGGTCAGGCAGTCCATACAGCCTACCTCGACCTGGCAAAGGCCTTCAACACAATACCCCCCTCAGGTATCATTGATAAACCCATCGGCTTGGATGTGAACCCGTACATCGCAGGATGGGTTGCAAACTGGCTAGGTGACAGAACCCACACGGTCATAGTTGCTGGCACCATGTCAGACTCACAGCCGGTCACAGGCGGTGTCCCACGGGGCTCAGTCCTGGGTCCACTCTTTTCTGCATCTACATTTCCAAAGTACAAGCAAACACAGGGGGGTTATGGCTGACAATGTTTGCAGATGACTGCGAACTGGGTGCCATAGTGGGACGGACATCTGACACAGATATCCTTCAGAAGGGCCTCACAGATATGGATATCTGGTGCCAGGGACATGGCCTACAGCTAAATGCTGAAATGCATAGTCATACCCTTCGGGAAGAACAAGGTTACCCCTAGCTGCCATATAGGTGGCAATCCACTGAGCACAGAGGGAGTTACCAGGGATCTGGGGACCCAGGTTGTCAGTCACCATTAGATTCAACACACACGTTGCTAACGTAGTTAGGTAGACCTTCTACATTGCCCACCTGATCGTGCAGGGATTCACATCTAGATCAGGGGAGGTCATCGTCTCCTTGTACTCATCACTCATTAGACCTATGATTGAGTACATTGCCCCATTCGGAAGGTATCTGACCCGACACCTGCAGCAGCTGGGAAGGCCCCATAGGTTCATCGTCAACCGGATGCAGGGTCTCAGGAATTTGTGTTATGCTGCCCGACTGAAAGGACTCCTGCTCCATTCAGTCACATACCACTGCTCAGTGGTGACCTGTGCCTGACATACAAGGCCATGTCGACCCATATTTGATGACTATGCTTCACCTAATGGATCTACATCCCTCAGAACCACAGGGGCAGGTGACGTGAACCTTGACACGGTCATTAATAGAATGTGTTGGAGGGACAGATTCATCACCCAGACACTCACTATGCTGTGGAACAACATCCCAGTACATGTGAGGCAGAGCACCTCGCTGGCCTTGTTCGAGGGGAATCTTGACCAATGGATGGGAGATTGCAGATATACCCCAGGGATTACTTCATTGTCACTGCTTGACAGAGGTACAGCAATATAATAGGCATTGTTATCTTCGGACTGGAGGGGTGGCAAAGGCAACATAACTATGGGCTAGGGTTATAGCTGCCCTTGGGCAGATAGCCTACTATGTACCTATGGACCTATGAACCTATGTTCATAGTTTGTCCCATTCACACTTGTCTATCCCCTATCCTCATTCGTATGTGTATATTTCTGTGGCACATGATTGAACTATGTATTACCTGCAGGTATGCTGTGTACAGTGCACATACGTCACGGTTGATTACAGTGTATCTGTGTACCTACCTCTGTGATACTGAGGACTACCACACATCCTTCACAGCATTACATGCATATGTCCATACTATTATTCGTTGGCCTGTGGGGGGTTGTTAGGGCAACGGTTACACGTGTCCCTGTTTGTGCACGCGTCATGGTGGTCTTTGACTAGCCTCCGTTGCTATCGTGGGATGGATGGTAGTGTTGGTGTGTGTTTGGGATGTGTTTCCACTGTGGTACATCTGTGGGGGGGTGGGGTTGGCACATGTTCCTCTTTGCAGGGAGCCCCATCCTGGACATTTGTGTCATGCGTCAACACTTGGCACGTGCCATATGTCCTGTGCTATTCCCACAGTCGTGTATGCCTTCCTGCATTACTACTGCGTGTTACTGGCAGTTTGTATCTGGTACGCATGGCTATTATGTTGGATAGCTTGGCCTATTCCCATGCTATGACATACCCATTCATCCAGGCATATACATGTTATTCCATCCTTTGCATTGGCCGTGGGTGTTTGGCCATCCGGCAACGCTATTCTCAACGTGTGATGTCCCACCTTCACCTTCTGTGCATGTGGCACCCTGTTGGGGCGTCCTGCTTGGTGGGCAGATGTTCCGCCATATGTGTTGTGTTTGACATGTCTGCATAGCTAATCATCAGTGCGGTGGCTGAACATACTGCCTTGTCCAGATGTGTACAGTTATGGGCACCGTGGCGTGTGAACGCCTATGGGGTTTCGACAGGTCCATACCACATGCGGGATGTACACATTCTGCCGACACATTCACATGCAGCCATTTGGATATCAGTACCTGAGGTGGGATGTTGACATGTGGGGTACATATTTGCCCGCGTGGCACTGCCTAGGACAATACTTCTTACTACATTTCAGGTATACCCATTGTGTGTAGGTGTGCAGCTGCGCAAGGCTGCTAGCTGGGTTGGGTGCACGGTCATACATGGGTGCGGGTTACGTGCTATGATGGGGCTGTTGTGTATTACATTTGCATGCATGGGTTCTGCTTCTGGATATTACGCTTAGGCATACGCCGTCCTATGTGTATGCACGGCACGTTGCTGGGTGTAGTACATGTTGCTATGCACATGTTTGTCTGTGTTTAGGGTATCTGGTTTCCTTCTGGTTGTTATATCGACATGGCTGCCCGGCTGTGTACTCTCACTACTGCTGGTGACCATGCCCATGTGGCTACTTGTGTGTAGGTGCGGCGCGCTGACATGCTGCGGTACACCTTCACTGGGTATGCCCACTGACAGTGCATTGCGTGACGGACACGGTATTACGCGTATCCTTTGTTCCTTGGATGGGTACAATTTGGACTTCGTGGGTTAATGTTTGGTTCTCCGTTTTGTGTGAACGGGTACTATGTTGCATACTCTGCGTACGTTTCATTATCCACGGACCCTGGCTGGTGCGGTTACTATTGCAGGCGGCCTGTGACAGTCAGCACTTTAGGTTGCTCATCGCCTGCCGGCTTGGCCACGCCTACGGGCGCATCCTACTTGGGCTCGCGCACGTGCCCTCTGCACGTGTCTGTGGTTGCGGCGCGCACTCATTACTATGCATATGGTGCTGCTACGCCGATTATACACTGCACTGCCGGCGCAAGCCTTACACCGGCCTTGCGCTGAGCTTCATGAATCCCGGGGCATGTCTAAATGGCAGTCTATAAATTACAACACTTGTACTGGTTCCAGACTTGACTTGTTATGATTCACTGTAATATCTAAGGACAGACATAGCCAGAATAAGGATTTTGGTGGCTTTATTTATTTATTTTTATTTGACATTTATTATTTGACATTTGTTTACCAGGAAAGTCCAAATGGGACAGAATATTATCATTTTCAGTAGAGGCCTAGGAAGAAAAGTTCCACAATCACAACAATCTTTCAAAAATAAAGTACATACATTTGAAATCACAAAGTATCATGTTACACTGCAAAACATCAAGCACTGATATTTTAAATCACAAATTATCATGTTACACTACAAATCATGAGAGAAAAAATGTAATGAGAATAAAACATCTAATCTATGTTTCATAGTAAAGTGCAATGAAAAACGACATAAGTTGGAGAAAATAAGTGAGGAAAAACTCAATAATCATAGGTTCATAGGTAGGTACTAGGCTATTGTTCCTAGAGCCTATATAAGCCTAGCCAAAAGGTACCCTGGCTTTCGCCACCCAAGAAAATTATTTTCCTGTGCCCCTGTCGAGCAGAGCCACAGAGGTGATCCCTGGGGTAAATTTCCTATTTCCCATACAATCATCAAGTTTTTTCTTGAAGAGTGCTAATGAGGAGCTTTGTTTAATATAGATAGGTAGTTTGTTCCAGAATATGGGAATGCTATGAGACAGGAATCTATCCCTCTAGCATGTTCTGTTTATTGTAGTGACAACGTTTAGGTCCCTAGAGTGAGTAGCTTGGAGGGATTGGGATTTCTTTAAGTGGAGCATGTCCAACAGCTCTGCATTGTGGTAGCTCATGGGTACAGAGTTTTTACCAAAGGGGATGACAATACACTTTTTGGCATTGAGCTTGAGGCCATGGCTTTGACACTAGGCATCTGTCTCCGTGAGGCCCTTTTTTAGGATGTCCACATCATTAGGAGTTTCGATTATGGCTCCTAGTTTGCAGTCATCTGTGAACTTCATCAGGCAAAGACCTTCTGTGTTAGCCTGTACTTCAGAAAAGTTGATACCAAACAGGAGAAGACCCAGGACTGAACCCTGTGGTACTCCACTTGTCACTGGTCTGAAGTCGAATTTGGAGTCTGCTACTTTCACGGTGTGGGTTCTGTCAGTGAGCCAGTTGGCAACCCATCTTGTGACATAGGGATTTATAACAAAACACCAAACGTAGTAAAAAGCAGGAAAGAACACCACTCTGGACACAATTCAAATGTAAGATTAGCACTTTCGTTTATCCTTAATCAATAAACTTCTTCAGACAAAAATACAAGGGAAATGACATATTTAAATACAAAAAATAGGATGACATCACTTCCTATCCTTAAAACGTTAAACAGTTACACAAAAAATTATTATTATTTCATTTAAAAATAAAAACCAAATGTTACAAAAATTCATAAAATAATGTTGTTATTCATTAACTCCCAGTTGTAAAACAACTGGAAGCCTATGAAACAAAGCTTTCATTTTCAACAAACTCATGATGGAGACAGTCTCATTCAAGCCAAGAGATACTGAAGCGTTTAATTTTAATTGCCACATTAATTCTCTTTCTTCTAGTAATAATGAAATGGGGCCCCCTCCCATTCTCATGAATTTTATCTATCACTAGAAACTGAAATGAGTGATCTGGAAAGGTTGACACATGTCTTGCTAAAGCATTTAATGTATTATTTCTAGAAATAGCATAGACATGTTCATATATCCTATTTTTGAGGGCTCTGTCAGTCTTTCCTATATAATATGATTGGCAATTACGACATAATGCAGCGTAAACTACCCCTTTACTATTACAGTTAAACTTACCCTTAATAGCAAAAATATTCCCATTAATTTCAACTTTTTTTGTCACTAAAATGTGTTTGCACATATTACAAGTTCCACACTTTGACATTCCACAGTGTGGCATATAATCAACTAATTTCTCCATTTCTATAATATTCTTTAAATTCCTTCCTTTCCTAAAGGTAATAATTGGTCTTGTACCCAGGCATTCCTTCAATGGACCATTATCTGCAATAAATGACAATTTTTTAGTAATAATATTCCTAATAATATTTGCATCCATGGAAAAAGTTGTTATAAAATTCATGCCTATAAAATCCTTGACATTTGTTTCATTATCATACAAAGCAGGACACATATTGTCCAGATGTCCAACCTCATTAAAATGTCCATCTAATTCATCCTCAATACTAACTACTATAATCATTAATTAGTAAATGAGGATATCCTCTCTTGAGTTGACTGCATTGCATTTTTGGATATCATGTTAAGTAAAAATTATGGGTTGAAATCATTTACATCGAAAGTACATCGAAAGTACATCGTAAAGAGAGTTACTCTAACTCATTCCTCCATTTTTCTAGCTGCCATCCCCCACATCAAAAACGAGGAGTGGTAAAAGGACAATTAGTCAGGGCAGCTAGAATGTGTACACTGGAGGATGATTTTGTGGACGAGTGTAATTTATTAAAACAAATGTTTCTCAAGAGAGGATATCCTCATTTACTAATTAATGATTTGGTAAAAGAGGTCTCAAATAAGAGAATGCAAGGTTCTTTTTCACCAATTTTGGGACATATAACAGTTAGTATTGAGGATGAATTAGATGGACATTTTAATGAGGTTGGACATCTGGACAATATGTGTCCTGCTTTGTATGATAATGAAACAAATGTCAAGGATTTTATAGGCATGAATTTTATAACAACTTTTCCATGGATGCAAATATTATTAGGAATATTATTACTAAAAATTGGTCATTTATTGCAGATAATGGTCCATTGAAGGAATGCCTGGGTACAAGACCAATTATTACCTTTAGGAAAGGAAGGAATTTAAAGAATATTATAGAAATGGAGAAATTAGTTGATTATATGCCACACTGTGGAATGTCAAAGTGTGGAACTTGTAATATGTGCAAACACATTTTAGTGACAAAAAAAGTTGAAATTAATGGGAATATTTTTGCTATTAAGGTAAGTTTAACTGTAATAGTAAAGGGTAGTTTACGCTGCATTATGTCGATGCCAATCATATTATATAGGAAAGACTGACAGGGCCCTCAAAAATAGGATATTTGAACATGTCTGCTATTTCTAGAAATAATACATTAAATGCTTTAGCAAGACATGTGTCAACCTTTCCAGATCACTCATTTCAGTTTCTAGTGATAGATAAAATTCATGAGAATGGGAGAGGGGGCCCCATTTCATTATTACTAGAAGAAAGAGAATTAATGTGGCAATTAAAATTAAACGCTTCAGTATCTCCTGGCTTGAATGAGACTGTCTCCATCATGAGTTTGTTGAAAATGAAAGCTTTGTTTCGTTAGGCTTCCAGTTGTTTTTACAACTGGGAGTTAATGAATAACAACATTATTTTATGAATTTTTGTAACATTTGGTTTTTATTTTTAAATGAAATAATAATAATTTTTTGTGTAACTGTTTAAAGTTTTAAGGATAGGAAGTGATGTCATCCTATTTTTTGTATTTAAATATGTCATTTCCCTTGTATTTTTGTCTGAAGAAGTTTATTGATTAAGGATAAACGAAAGCGCTAATCTTACATTTGAATTGTGTCCAGAGTGGTGTTCTTTCCTGCTTTTTACTACATAGGGATTTATACCTAGTTTAGTGAGTTTATCTATAATTCCAGAGTGGGGGATGGTGTCAAACGCCTTGGCGAGATCTAGATAGGCTGTGTGAACAACCTTACCCTCGTCTACAGCTTTGCTGACTGCTTCAAAGACATTTATCAGGTTTAGGAGACATGATCTGCCTTTTACAAACCTGAACTGGGTGTGGTCCAGAGTTTGGAGATTACCAAGGTCTTTGTGTATAAGATCCATGATGACATGTTCCATGACTTTGCAGACCAGGCTCATTAGGCTAATGAGGCAGTAGTTCCCAGGGTCCATGGTTGCTCCCACTTTGTGAAGTGGGATAACCGTTGCTGTGTGTCATTCAGTGGGCACAAAGCCTGAGGTGAGGCTATGATTGAACATGGTGCTTAGGTGGGGTGCCAGTTCATATCATTGTTACATGAAGTAGTATGTGATAAATGAGACATGAGACAACTATAATAAGATATTTTAAAGAGATATAAGAGATTATATGATTAGAGACAGTGAGGGGAAATTGAAAGAAGAAGATTATAAGAACAGTGTAGCTTAAGTGAGTAGGGTGGAAAGAGAAAGAGGTAGATGAAAGGTCTTCAGAGATTAAATGGATAAGGTAAGTTAGTATGAAAAATAAAAGAAAGGAGAGGAATAGGAGACTGGAGAGGGCTGTAAAGTGTGATTTAGGTTGAAAGGAGTGAGAGAAGTATAGTGAGTAAGTTCAGCAAGGATTAGTAGAGAAGCAGGTCCAAGATTTTGTAAAGTATTTCTTTTTGATGAGAGATGCTTTTGAGGAAGAGGTAAGGACCCAGTCATCCTAGTATGGAAAAACCTGAAATTACTGCAGCCTGAGTAATGCTATCACTACTGCCATGCATTTGGTGAACACACAGGGAGCTGTAGTGAGACCAAAGGGCAAAGCTCAAAACTGGCAGTTAGTGGCCATCAGCCAAAACCACAGAAATCTCCTGGAGTGCCTCACTATCTTTATGTAAAGGTAGGCATCCTTGAGACCTACTGAGCAGATCCAGTCATCCTTACTCAGGAGAAGTAGAATGGTTTTTCCTGTCACCATCTAGAACTTGATCTGTTTGACAAATGAGTTCAATTTTCTGAGATCCAGAATTGGTCTGAAATCCTTGTTCTTCTTTGGAAACAAAAAGAATCTAGAATAGATCCCGGATCCTCACTGGTGTGATGGGAACTCTTGGATGACTTGTTTGGCTAGAAACTTTTGGATTTTAACTGCTGCATCCCTTTTCTGAGGGGTGGCACATCTGGAAGAGATTTCTGTGAATCCTGCAAGCCGCACATTTTTTAAAACCCAACCTTTCCTTTTCCATCAGTCACCTAACACTCACTACAACTAATACCTATGCTATCTACAACTAAAACTAGGGTAGATGATACCAATAAACAAGGCTATAACTAGCACAAAGGATACAGCTGAGCAGAGCTCACAAACCATGATGCAACCTCTAAGGCAGCAAATAAGGTCTAGGGAGAGAAAAGGAGAGTAGGGTACTTTGGGTAGAGGAGATGGAGCTCTCTGGCTGAAGACTCTGGAATGGCTGGAATCAGATCAGAGTCAGATCTGATAGCTAACAGGCTGAGGACAGATGGAAAGGATAACATTGGATCAATAGGTTTTGAATAGCGGTAAGTTTTCTGAATAAGAAACCATGATTTACAAGGGACATGACAAAAAATATGAGGCAACATCAAGGACCTTTAATTTGATACAGCAACTGTTTTTCTATCAGTGTGCATTTTCTGGAAGATAAGAAGTATGACATTGTAATGTCTGGCATTTTAACTGAATGTAATCCTCATTGAAAAATCAAGCATTGTACAAGGACTATATTAGGTTTATTTAGCAAAATGGGACAAATGTAAAAATGTTTATTGTAAGCACTTAAGATGATTGATTAGTGTCAGATAGTGATTTTATTTTTAATTTTGCTTGTTGGGATTTTGTCTGATCCTGTTTTTCATAAAATATTGTTTGTGAAAACATTTAGAATGTTTAGCAACAGTGAGCAGCCAAAATCCATTTCCCATTAAACAATTTTTTTTTTCAATATTTCATTCCAAATAACCTATATAAAATAAAATATATTCTTAGATAATCTTCTCATGTATTCTTTCTTCTTGTTCTTATAATATCCATAATCATATTCATATCTATATTATTTACATCATTAATATTCTCAAAAATATTTCTTCACACAAGTTTTTCCAGAGTTTTACCATTATTTTACATTTCAAGAATACAGGCTTTATTGTCTGTTCCTCCCCACAAAAATAAACACAGTCTTTTAACTTTCTTTTTATATAACATATTCGCCTTTACTAGTAACTTATTTATTACCAGTCCTCATGGAATATCCTTACATTACAATCTTAGTGCACCCCCTTTTCTTTATTTTAATGGCTTTTATCACTTCTACTGGTAAAATTTCCCATGTGTTTACATTATAATATTGTTTCATCACATTATTACACCACATACTTATATCTTTCTCTATATCATCAATGTTTATTTTCTATGTAACTATTTTTGTTAATTTTTAATTTATTCATTTAAATATTCTTTTTCCCTTTTTTACCTTCTCATTCTCATTTACCCACTTTAATACTTTGTACAAATTTAAAGAAGCAAAATAAACAACTGGATTTATTAGCCCCAACCCCCCTTCATCTTCAGTCATATACAACATACCTCTTTCAACTTGGTTTAACCTTGAACCTATATGAAAGAAAACACTAATTGCACAATTTATTTTTCATATTTTTCTGGAATCACATAAACAATTGACGTATATGCTATTTTCCAATTAAAACAGAATTCAACAAATAAGTCTTTTTCTTAAATGTTCATTAAAAAGTCCCCCACATAAGCCATATTTCTTTCATTTCTTTTATCAAACCTTTCCATTGCCTCATAACTACTTCATTTCCCAGATTTTATTCCTAACAGTTATAGTTCATTCGTTGAAAAAAGACACTCCTCCAATTTTCACAGCATCACCAAAACCCTTATCTTTATCTTTATTCAATGTCATTCTTATTGCCTTTAATCATCCATTCAGACAAATCAACAATTCCCTCATTCATACTTTATTCATAGCAACCACTTCTATACTCTCTGCATATGTTAAAACTACTGAAATCACTGCTACATTTTGCATTACATATCTAGCATCTTTCATTTTATAAGCCACTTCACTCACTATCACATTTATTACTAATGCAAACAATATCCTGCTCATGGAGCATCTTTGTTTTATACCACATTTCATGCATATTTCTTCACTCAACCATCCATTCATTAACACTCCTACTCTATTATTTTGATAAGCTGGCATGCATACTCTTCTAGTTTTATTACCTGTTCCATACGTTTCCATAACATCCCACAAAGCATTGTGTGCTACTGTATAAAATGCCTTACAAATATCACCTACCATAAGTTTCACATCTTCCCTTTTACTTATAAGATCATCTACAATTTCTCAAACCCCTAATAATAATTCCTAATATCTCTTCCCTTTTATACTATATTTACTTTCTTCCATAATATCATTCAGCCTTCCTTCAACTCTCATAAAAAAATTATAATCTGTATTATTCTATGTGACAGGTCTCCATTTTTATTTCATTCTTTTCATCTTTCTTCCATATAAATTTTAATATCCCACTACATAACTTTTTTATAAACAGACACTTCTTCCAACCATTCATTTATAAAACACTTTCCTTGCCAATTCTTTTAATTTATTGTACGTTTCATACCCTATGACATCTGGACCTGATACTGAATCAATATTTACTTTTCTAAGTACTTCAACCAATTCACTAATAGAAATGTCGTCACACTTTCTTGATTTTTTTTCTTTACTTTCCATTATCTCTTTATTTTCTTTCTTTTTTTTCTCTTTTATGATTTTCAACATGTACACAATACTCATAATTTGATCTTGTGTTCTTCTTACTTTTTATTTCACATTTTTCACTTCCCGCATTATACTGATATCCTCAATTATCTTACCCAAAAACACAGACACTTCCTCGTTTCTGTCTTGTAATTAATCTCTACTTAAACAGTAATGTCTTTATTTTTTCTTGATTTATTTTATGTATATTCTTTTCTTGTATCATAACACTCTCTAGTAGTCATCTCTAAATTCTCCAAAACATTTCTATAAATATTTTGATATGTCACTTTCTCTTCCTTTTTTATATCTTCCTGCCATAGAAACACTTTTTTACTTATTTTTAAATGCAATCCACCATTCAGACCAATTTTTATAAAATTCTATCATAATTATATGATCCCTTCATAAATGCAGTACTTCCCACTCTACAAATTCATCCAATAATTTTTCATTTATACGTTTTATTCCATTTCCTATTTTAATATATTCCCTTTCTTCCATCACCTCCATCCATGTTGCTAAATGATCCAAGAAAAACCTGCCACACTTAAACCCTCTGATAGTACAAAATAATCAATTTCAGATCAAATTGCCCACTGGCTTTTATTTCAAACAACTAATGTACCACATTTTATCACTTCTTGTATTTGTTATGCCTTTCCCTTTATTTTTACATTTTCCCCTAGAATTACAGTTAAAGTTCCCTGCAATAATAGATTTCATGTTAACCACCACATAATCCAATATTTGATGGAACAGATTCTCTCTTTCCTTGCCATTTATATATGCATATAATGTTATAATTCTATAAACATATTCTCTCCACCTCACATCTACAACAGTTAACCTTCCTATCCTTACCAATGTTACATCTAATATTTTCACTGTTTTTCGACACAATGCAGTCACTCCAGAACAACTTTCACTTCATAAATTCAGTATTATTTTTCCACTGTATAGTTTTTCTGTTTGAAATCTTTCTTCACTTATCAGGAATCTTACATCTTCTATAATAATACTATCTACATCGCATTTAGCACATCATTCTGTTATTTATATCCTTCTTACAATAATAATGATAATATTCACATTTACTAAGGCACTCTAAAATTATTACTTTTTTGTTCTTTTATGTTTAAGGGAATATTTTAAATGTATTTTCTTTCACCAATTGAATATCTGTCTGGGTTTATTTACAAATATTCCTTAATCCTCAGAATCAGATTTTCACTGTTTTCATGACCTGAAACACATCTAAAACTATTTATATATATTTGGTAACATATTTTTAAATTCTTCTTTCCTTATGCTTACCATAGCACCTATTAAATTTCTTTTCCTAACATAATTTACACTCTCTTCACAAACATCTGACTTATCACTTTAAATTTCTTTTTCATTTTCAATACTCCTAGTAGGGTCTATAATAGAAGACCGAAGACGCATTCTTTTGAATGCGTCTTAGTCGAACATAAAAGGCTGAAAATGCAAAATATCAAAGTGGCTGTTAAGCAAATTCTTTCCCAGGGAAAGAATTTGCTTGGCTGCTTCGGTACTTTGCCATTTTTGGCACGGTAGTGCGGTCTCGGATTTGGTATATTTAAGTAGGGTGTGTGAGGGGTGAAGCTCTCCACTTAATGTAATGTTTGAAATTGTTTATTTTTTTTTTGTTGTTGTTGAAACAGTGATTTTTTTCCCTTGAAAAAAAAATCACTGTTCTGACACTTCGACATTATAAGCTTTCTCTTACATAGGGTCAATTAATCACCGTTCACTTTTTTAAGCATTCAGTTATCTAATATAGACCCTCCCAGTACAGTTACCTTCATCATATTTCTTATCGCTTCATTTTCTTTTTTATTAGCAGCTTTCCCCTTTTTCACCTACTTCCTCATTACATTCAGATATTACAATACTTTCTTCATCATCTTGCTCAACATTATCTTGTTTATTCTCTATGCAATTAAAACAAAACTGTCCTACACTTTTACATATTCTAAATTCCTTTTTACACACATGCATCATATGGCCTCCATCCCCACACACACACACATTGATTACATCTTATTTTTGCACACTCATTTATCAGATTACTAAAATCCCCACAAAAAAGGTTTTTGGCTGTTCCATGAATCTAACAGTTATTCTATTGATATTTCCATATATAACACTTAGTAAATGCTTCATTACATCTTTTTTATGTTTTAAAATAACATCCACTTCCCACCCTCTATTCCAGATACCCCTTTCATCTTTAAGTTTCACAAAATCAGACACTGAATAGCACATAAATCAAAAATAATCCAATTTTATCAGTACAAAATTGAGCAAACTCTTTTTTTTTAATTCAGTCTCTTACCTGGAAAATTTAAACTCATTTCATGGGTAACATTCCTTATTTTTTTTTAAATTAAGCAAAAATCTTTCATTAAGTCTTCAGTCTCAAATATTAAGTCACAAAATGTCTATTTTCCCCAAATGAATCAAATATTTAATAATTTTTCCTTCAAACCCAAAGATAACGCTAAATTGTCCTACACAATATCTATTATTTATTTTCTTCTTTCTTATCTAAATAACAAATCTTTTTCTTTTTAAAAAAGTTTACAGTACCTTTGGTTCATCCAAATTCAGCAGCATGCAGTTTTTCAGATTATATCCTGCCTGTAACTTTCTGTCCATCCAACTCACAATTAATATCTTTACCACCCAACTCACAGTCCATTCTGAAAGCCTTTTCCATTATATCCTACCACAACATCTTAGACTTTTCTCCAGGATTACCTTTGTTGAGTGAACCAACCAATTTTTCATCAGGCAAACCTTCATATGCAACTCTGGTTACAATTTCTTCAAAATCATGAGGTTTGAAGTCAGTTAAATGCTATTTGTACTATCCACTCTATTTTAACAGTTTTCTGACTGACAGAACCACAATGCTATCACCAACAAAACTCTCTTCTCCCTCCATTATTGCAGTGCTTCTCCTAGCTGCCTCTACATTAAGAATAGAAGAAGGAAATGCAGCAAAAAGAATGCCCCCCCCCCCTTACAATGAAAAGAGGCAGGGAAGTTCCATGATGCCATGGCCAAATTTCCCCTATTAGTATAAATACCACCCAAAATCTTCCTTGAAAAGAGGTTACCAGCCTAGAGGGACTAATCTGGTCAACAAAGAATAAGTAAAAAAATAATGAAAGAAATCTTAGATAATAACCTATTTTCCCCAAATCAGCACAGCTTTCAGCCTAATCACAGTGCACCCACTGCCTTGCTGAATTTTGCTATCTTAGTCATCCAACAAAAAAAAATGGCAACTTTGTTTCCACCTTTTTCTTTGATCCCTGTCTAAATGTTTTGATGGATTCATTCTAGGCTCACTGCTGTTCAACCTATTAATCGATTACTTATATACTTCTGGCCTCTCCTGTCATCCATTGTACAATATGCTGATGACTCCTCTATAATATTTTCAGTTAAAAACCCAGGCCAGATTCATAAAGGTTTCCACAAAGTATACATGTTCTGAATTCAAGAACAGACATACACAAATGCTTGTGCTGTTTATTCACTCAGAAAGGTTATACTAAATAATTTCTGGTAACCATTATGAATCCAGCCTCCTTTCTTCCCCCAGGAGAAATCCCAATGGGATTTCTCAGCTATTGAATATTGGTTAGACAATTCCCAATTATTATTAACCCTAAGAATTCAAAATCAGTGCTATTTACCCCAAAACAATTAGCTACCCAAAAGCAACAGTTTACAATAACCTGAAAGGACAATGCACAGCTTGAATTAATTTTCCACTCCAAGCTGCTTGAATCATAGATTAGCATCTCACATTTGCCCACCACATCTCACTACTAATGCAAAAATACACCAGAAACTAGAAACACCATATAGAGTAATACCATCATAGGATCATAGGAGGTTACTAGGTTAATGGCCTCAAGGCCCTTACAAGCCTATCCAAGTTCAACCTGTTTTGCCAAGGGTGTCTGGCTCACACAGACACTAAAATCAGTACCTATTGCCCCTATCCAAGAGGGGCAAAGGTGGAACCCCAGGGATGAATTTCCAGTTACCCATCCAATTGTCCAAATTGTGCTTAAATAGGGCCAACAAGGGGCTTTGTTTAACATGAATAGGAAGCTTGTTCCAAAGGTGGTGCAACCTCTGTAAGACAAATCTGTCTCTTCAGCAAGTTCTGCTGATGTCACATACCAGGTTAAGGTCCTTTTAGTGAGTCACCTGTGTGTCATTTGACTTGCAAATGTGCAGCATTTCCATTAAAGCTGGGTCAGAAATTCCTCTATATGCAAGGCACAGGTTGCCTCTTTGCAGTCTGTATGACACAGAGCAAAGTGACAATGATTTCAGTCTGTCCACATACGACAGATCTTGAAGACCCTGAATTTTCTTTGTAAGGAACCTTTGTGGTCTCTCCAGTTGTTGAAGGTGTTTGGAAAGGAACATATTAAAGGGAACATTGTACTCTATTATTGGCCTAATGAAGGAAGGGTACAGGGGAGTTATAACTTCTTTTTTTCTGGAGGCAATGCCCTGAACTATGAGATGAGCAATATAAAATGTCATTCTTACCACTATGGAGACATGGTGATCAAAGTTAAGGTTGCTATCAACCTGTGTGCCTAGATTTCTCACCACTGCCTGTGTGCTTACAGTATTTCTATTGATGTGGTAGTTTGCAGTAACATCACCCTTGCCAAAGAGAGATGATAATGCATTTTTTTGCATTAAGTTTAAGACTATGACTTTGGCATCAGTCATTAGTCTGAGTAAGACCTTCTTGCAGGGTGTTGACATCTCTAGGAGTTTCAGTGATTCTTCCCATTTTGTAGTCATCAGCAAACTTTATCAGCCACAGACCTTTAGTTTTAGCCTGTAGTTCGGAGAAGTAGATTCTGAAAAGTAGGGGTTCCATTACCGATCCCTGTGGAACACCACTGGTTACAGGTCTGCTGGAGGAGGTGGAGTCCCTGTTTTTTATTGCACATCAGTGAACCAATTTGCAAACCCCCTGACAATATATGGTTTGAAACCCAGCTGGGTGAGTTTATCAATTATACCTGAGTGGGGGGTTGGGTCAAAGGCCTTGGCTTAGTCTAGGTAGGTCATATGCACAGATTTGCCCTCATCTAGGCCTATGGTGACTCTCTCGAAGAAGTCCATCAAGTGTAACAGGCACGATTTCCCCTTGACAAAGCCAAACTGGGTGGGGTCAAGCATTTGGAGATTTCCTTTATCTTTGTTAATAAGGTCAATGATGATTCTTTCCATGGCCTTGCAGATAAGGCCGGTCAGTCTAATGGTCTATAGTTCCCAAGATCCATTGATGCACCCCCTGAAATAAAGTTGCTACAACCTATCTATTCCCAACCTTATTTTATGTCTTCCCTAAACTCTGAAATGTCCTACCTAATAAGCTCAAACAATATTATAACAAAGTCGTTAAATTCAACCACTAAGAGCTCACAGCTGTATCACACTCAAGCAATTAAACTAGCTAGAACTTCCTCATGCCCTCACACATTCACAACTAAATATAACTCACAAAATAATTTAATACACAGAAAAATGCCCAAGTTTACAGCACATTACATCATTTAACCTTATCCCCCCAGTAGAACACTATGATCTACAGACAAAACTCTTCTCACAATATCCAAATACAACAACTAAGCTGGAGATTCCCTATACTACATGTGCATAACATTCCTCATACACTTAGATAGCTCAATAGGTAATGACCTTTAAATCTGAGTAAAAAAAAGAAAAAAAAAACATGTAATACTTTCAAGGTTTCCTGATACTGCAGGAATTCTGTCTTGTTATAGAGCATTAGCCACTGCACTTGAGCTCAAAACCAGTTCACTTTAAATTAAGTGGGTTTTTCTGCAATCTGGTGGGAGCAGAGGGCTAATTCAACCCATCCAAGTTGGGAACTGCTGGTGAAAGACTTACTGTCTGTTTATCTGAGTGGTCTGAGAGCTTAACTGTGATCTGGTGTAATGGATATGTGCTTCCCTGTTATCTCTGTTTCTGACCGGTGAATAGGGGCATCCTGAGGCAGTGTAGTTACTACCTCATGTTTACTGACAATAATTTAATTTTAGAACAGACAAACACAGTCCATAAGAAAAGTAGATATACAATGTCATTGGAGGCAAAGCTTACACACACACACACACACACACACACACACACACACGCACACACACGCACACACACGCACACACACACACACAAACACACACGCACACACACGCACACACATGCACACAAACACAAGCACATACACACACACACACACACACACACACATACACACACACACACAAAATGCAAGTTGTCAGCGTTACACCCAAAACACTCACTGCAAACACTAAGGAACATATGCATAGACCAACATATGCAGGAACATTCACTTGTAATCTATCCAAACCTCTAAGACCTCTTAAACACATCTTTCAGTGGCCCCATGCACACTCAAAAAAGGCAACTCCTCGCACAACAGACAACTGTGAAAATCATAGCAGCCCCACTTCCAAGCCCATAAGACAACACACTACACAATCAAACACTGTAACACATACTGATGTCCCCCTTACCAGACTAAATATGCAGAAGATCATAGTGAGCTGTCTGTCTGGAGTCAGGATTCAGCAGATCATGCATGCACTTTGGTCTTTAAACCATAAGTACAAGTATGACAGTGTCAACATCCATATGACCATAAAAGACCTAAGACATACCTCACTGCACTATATGAAGAGAGACATGATGGAGCTCTATGAATATGTGTCTCAGGCATATATGAATCTACTCTTGAGTAGCATCCTTCCTTCACCAATGATGGTGCCAAAGTACCAGCAAAAAATGTCTGACTTCAACAATTGGCTTAGTTTCTGGTGTCACAACAATGGGATCCAATATCTGTCAGCCTGGGGAGACATGATCAAAAAAAACGCAGTCCTTTGTCAGAGATGCTTTTCACTTGTCACCACTTGGCTTCCAAATACTGTCAAAAACGTTATCTATCCCATAGTGCCTGTTTTTAGGCCGTGCCAAGTTGTTAAACCTTCCAACATGTAAAACCAAGAAAAACCACACAGTTGAAGTCCACATGGGTACTTTACTGCATAAAAATAATGAAAACACAACAAATGTAAATGCTTTCGTAAGGCATCAATAACCAAACTTCCTCAGACAAATTACCCTACAAGTGCTCAACATTTTATACAAAAGGCACATCCCCTTGATTGGTAAATTAGTCCCAATTAATAATCACATTAAATATGGTAAGAACAGCATTCAACATATACCCCAACACACAAAAAACAAATATTGAACTTTCCATATGATAAGTAACCTAATAAAAATAAAATAATACAATATAAATGTTAATGTATATATACATTTTTTTAACCTATTCACATATAAATAAAAAGGTTATCTATCCAACACTCTTAATTTCAATTAGCTAGAAATTGTTATAGCTTCATTAAGACCCCAGGGTGAGTGGGCATTAAGAGAAACCTACCACCAGGTTTCTCTTTCTTCCAAGAACAACTTCCAAGGACCCCCCCCCCGTCCCTACATTTGACCTGCTGCAAGACCACAAATGTAAATACATGGTCCGGGAATTTTTTAATATGTCTATACAAGGCAGTTCTGTCGTCACACTGATGAATCTCATATAGGTGCTTGTATATACGCTGTGCCAGTTTCCTTTGGGTTTTCCCCACATAAAAACTTGGACATTCGGAACACACAGCTGCTTATACCACCCCCTGAGTGTAACAACTGAATTTGCCTTTAATATAAATCTCCCTATTACTTATGCCAACTTTGGATGTAACTAAGACATGACTACACTGGTGACACATACCACAAGGTGCCATTCTTCCTTGTGTAAACATGCCCTTAGCTTTCTCCAATATGTTTTTAATATTTCTGCCTCTTCTAAAGACAAATTCAGGACATACACCAATGGTAGCCCCCATGAATGGTTCACTAGTTAGGATAGACCAGTTCTTATTAACAATATCCTGCATCAAAAAACTGTCATTAGAAAAAGTGGACACAAATGGGCATAAGGTTCCCCACCCAATCTAGGTACCCTAGCTGTTATGCCATTACTTCCCAATTGGGTCACATTCCACACTTCCGGGTTACTGACCATGCCTGGACTATTCCCTGCACCTACCATAACCAGAGGACAGTCCACAATTTTACTCAAAATAGGTTTATAAAACCCTTTTGTACATTTGTCAATCACCTCCTTCTTAATGGTGTCAATCAAATTCCACGGATACCCCCATCCATGAATATTTGACACATAAAATCACATTCCTCCAAAAAATCTAAATGCTGGGACACCATTCGGGCAGCTCTTACTAATTGCCCTTTAATTATGCCATGTTTGACATGCATAGGGTGATTACTACTAAAATATAGAATGCTGTTAGAATACGTTGGTTTTCTGTATATTGCTAATTTTAACTTACCATCCTCCATCCTATGTAAAAAACATCTAGGTAAGGTATCTTGGTTGAGTCATAAGTATGTATGTAGTACTCCTATTAATATAATCCATATATTCCAAAATACCTTCCCTAGACCCCTTCCAAACAATGAATAAATCATCCAAATACTGTAAATATAATGTAATGTTGGCAAAATATATATAGAGAAAAAGGTAACATTTTTCCCACCATGCCATAACTATATTTGCAAAAAGAGGGCCACAGGGTAAACCCATGGCCACTCCCAAAATTTGTTTGAAATGGTGTCCCTCAAAGTAAATGTAGTTATTTCTTAACACCATTTCCATTAACTGTGTATAAGTGTTATTACTATCCTGCTGCAACCCAAATTCTTCATAAAGAAACTCAGAGAACCAGTGCAAACCAGTGTCTTGGGGAATGCAACTATACAAATCTTTGACTTCTATGGCAATAAAGGTAATATTTTCACCCACAGTATCCAAGTCATTACACTTTTCCAAGAAGTGCCAAGAATCACAACAAATATGCGGGATACCCATAACATTTCTCTTCAGTTTGTGGTCCAAATATTTGGCCAAATAGCTAGTTTTGGACCAACTAGAATCCACTATCAGTCTTAGTGGAGGGTTGACCAAGTCCTTATGGATCTTAGGGATCCCAAAAATAACCGGAATTTTAGGCACTTCTGTAGACATGTAATTAAACTTGTCTATGTCAATTTGATCTTGGGTAAACATATCCAACAGATCACTGTCAATTTTCCTATAGGCTATACTAACCTCATTCAAAAATGATTCAGTATAGGTGTCACTATAAAGTATTTCAAACATCTTTTGCACATAAACATCCCTATGCATCACAACTGCCCCTCCCCCTTTCTCTGGTTGCATGACCCTGATATCTTTGTTTTTTAATTCTTTCAAGAAATTATTATCAGCATCAGTAAAATTACCAACATCATTTTTACCTAAAAACTGCTGAAAGTCCATTTTGCATACTTTTTCAAAGGCTTTAATGGCATAATGAAGCTCAGGGTTAAATGTACTAGGCATTCTCATACACTTGATGCTGACATTAAATGTATCACTGTCATTCCTGTGCAAAAATTTTAAATTAAGTTTATGAGTATATAACTTGAGATCACAAATAAGCTCAGCGATATCACTTCTGTTACTAGGTACAAAATTATTACCTTTATAAAGTAAATCAGCATTATGTGTTGATATACAAAAATCAGTATAGTTGTAAACTTTAAAGTCTTTTTTACATTTGTAATAATGTTCAATTTGTCCCCAGGCACCTCAATCACCTCCTTGTTCTGGAATATTGCCCAAACCTCTGCCCCTGTTGCTTCTAATTGTTGCCCTATGTGTAGGATCTCCACTGCTGTCGTACCCTGTTTTTGATTCTCTCTGAACGTCTTGGCCCTGGTTCTCCTAAAGGACATCCTCTGCACTGTCGTTTTGGACTCCATTTTCACTGTTCGTTGGTTGAATATGAGACTGCTGATTACCCTGCAATGATGGAGGTAAAGGGTAAGCATGGCCTGCCTAGTATGCATGCTGGTCCCGTTCCAGTTTCTTACTCTTACGGTTGGCAATAACTGCTGTAATTCCATCGACCTGCTGAAAGACCCGATCATATTGAGGTTTATTCTGTTCCCACACACCGGCCTGTCAAATTCTACAATCCAAAACATGAATGTCCTCTTGCAATTTGTTCAGCATTTTGTTGTTGTGTTTGGACATAAGCTCAAGGAGCTCACAGCCATGACGATCGAAGAGAGCCAATAGTTCCTGGTTGTACAATGAATGTGAAACAACCCCATTAGGGAACTTCCACATCCAAAGGCCTTTAGGTATGTGTTGAACTTTAAGACACTCATGAAAATAAAAGTTCTCCTGCTGAATCTTCTTGACGTCAAGTAATTTATTCTTAAATTCGACTAAAAGGGAATCAACACTTGAAAGATCCCCCTGTTGTTCCATTACAGTTGGTACATTCCCTTTCAACCACCGGTCTAGTGAATCCGTTGAAGCAGAAAAAGGGTTTTTGGAATGAACCACATTAATAGAACTGTTATCATTGTTTATTTCACCTTGAACTGAATTCAATGGAGGAAATTCAGAATCCTTCACAGTTAGATCCCCTTCCCTCAAAATACGAGGGGCATCCACAAAATCATGTTTGAATGAACCAGCTTACCCTGGGCAACCCGGTCATTAACCCCAGGAGTTTTAGGTAGGAGCTGCTGCACCAAGACAGTTAGGGTGTGCACTGAATCCTGAAGCTTCCGAAAATCATTGTACAATACCACGGCATTCCCTTCAGCCATAGCGGCCCAAAAAAAACAGTAAACAAATAAAAATACTTCCAACATGTAAAATAAAACAAAACACACAGCTGAAGTCCACGTAGGTACTTTACTGTATAAAAATAATGAAAACACAATGAATGTAAGCGCTTTTGTAAGGCATCAATAACCAAACTTCCTCAGACAAATTACCCTACAAGTGCTCAGCATTTTATACAAAAGGCACATCCCCTTGATTGTTAAATTAGTCCCAATTAATAATCGCATTAAATATGGTGAAAACAGTATTCAACATATACCCCAACACACAAAAAACAAATATTGAGCTTTCCATATGATAAGTAACCTAATAAAATAAAATAATACGGTATAAATGTTAATATATATATACATTTTTTAACATATTCACATATAAATAAAAAGGTTATCTATCCAACACTCTTAATTCCAATTTGCTAGAAATGGTTATAGCCTCATTAAGACCCCAGGGTGAGTGGGCATTAAGAGAAACCTACCACCAGGTTTCTCTTTCTTCCAAAAACAACTTCTAAGGGCCCCCCTGTCCCCACGTTTGACCTGCTGCAAGACCACAAATGTAAATACATGGTCCGGGAATTTTTTAATATGTCTATACAAGGCAGTTCTGTCGTCACACTGATGAATCTCATATAGGTGCTCATATATATGCTGTGCCAGTTTCCGTTGGGTTTTCCCCACATAAAAACTTGGACATTGGGAATGCACACAGATGCGTATACCACCCCCTGAGTGTAACAACTGAATTTGCCTTTAATATAAATCTCCCTATTATGCCAACTTTGGATGTAACTAAGATATGACTACACTGGTAAAACATACCACAAGGTGCCATTCTTCCTTGTGTAAACATGCCCTTAGCTTTCTCCAATATGTTTTTAATATGTTTGACTCTTCTAAAGACAAATTCAGGGCGTACACCAATGGTAGCCCCCATGGATGGTTCACTACTTAGGATAGACCAGTTCTTATTAACAATATCCTGCATCAAAAGACTGTCATTAGAAAAAGTTGACACAAATGGGCATAGGGTTCCCCTCCCAATCTAGGTACCCTAGCTGTTATGCCATTACTTCCCAATTGGGTCATATCCCCACTTCCGGGTTACTGACCATGCCTGGACCAGTCCCTACACCTAATATAACCAGAGGACTGTCCCCAATTTTACTCAAAATAGGTTTATAAAACCCTTTTGTACGTTTGTCAATCACCTCCTTCTTAATGGTGTCAATTAAATTCCATGGATACCCCTTATCCATGAACATTTAACACATAAAATCTCATTCCTCCAAAAAATCTAAATGCTGGGACACCATTCAGGCAGCTCTTACTAATTGCTCTTTAATTATGCCACATTTGACATGCATAGGGTGATTACTACTAAAATGTAGAATACTGTTAGAATACGCTGGTTTTCTGCGTATTGTTGATTTTATGGTGTCACAACAATGGGATCCAATATCTGTTAGCCTGGGGAGACATGATCAACAAACCACAGTCCTTTGTCAGAGATGCTTTTCATTTGTCACCACTTGGCTTCCAAATACTGTCAAAAACTTTATCTATCCCATAGTGCCTTTTTTTAGGCCGTGCCAAGTTGTTAAACCTTCCAACATAACAAAAAATCATTCACAACTACCTAAAGGTACTGCTGCTCACAGCTATGAGTTTAAATAAAAAAACTACACTGTCTGGAAGCACTCCTCAACCTGGAGAACACAGACATATGTGCAGTCATGGAAACATGGTTCAGAACCATGGAAAGCTCCCTGACTATCAAAGGCTACAATGCCTTTCATACCTTTCAATCCTCCTCATTTCGGGATAAAACAAAGGGAGGAGATGTCTCATTATTCATAAAGGACAAGTACACTTCTAGACTAGTCCAACAATATGACTTGCTTGAGCTGCTCCAGGCTAAATTAACAATAGGTGTAACCCCCTATCATATACTTGCTAGCTACAGATACTCTAACATGAGTCTGGAAAACCGCACCCCCTACCTAAACCTACTGGAATCTCTTAATATTCAGCCTAACACCATACTTATGGGTGACTTCAACTAGCCCTCCATAAGCTGGGAGACTTAAACGACCCATAATATACTTGCTCAGAGATTTCTGGACTTCATCAATGCATATACCCTGGAGCAACTAGTTAGCTCCATAACTAGAGGTACAAATATCCCAGACCTAGTACTCATAAATCCCATGCATTAACTCCTCCTTCATAGGATCCGACCACAAAATGATCTCCTTTATATTAAAACTAACCTAAAACCCCATCAAACTCCAATTACCTCAAGCTAAGTGAAAGCTTATTAAACTTCCAAGCCCAGTGACACTGAGGCCTACTCTGAGCTATACACAAAATCACTGTATAACCACATTCATAGCTGTATAGAGAAGGCAGTGCCTGCCCAAGTCACACCTATGATTTCTGGCAAAAATAAGACACACTGGTGGACCCGTAGCATAAATATGCTATTCAACATAAGGAAAGAAATTCTCTCCAAAGCCAAGAAGGAACTGCCAAAACAGTGCAAAAAGATACTCACCAGTCTAAACAAACAAATTAGAGAGCTGGTCAAATTTTCCATAGCAAACTATGAGGCAAAGACAGCCTCCAAGGTATTAGATAACCATAAGGCTTTTTTTTTAATTATGTTCATTACCTCAGGGGAAATGCTCAGCAATGTGCCAAATTAATCATTAATGCCAATACTTACACCCAACCTGAAACTATAGAAAACCTGCTGATTGACAAGTTAATTTCAAACTCCCCCAATCACATTCTACCACACCCAAAGAAATACCTGCACCCATCCCCCTACTGATCATTAAAGGGAACAGGTCCTTACTGCACCCATTAAAGCCAAAAACACTGTCTCCATGGATCCTGACAACATTCCAAAACAGCATCTATCAGGGCCACTAGAAACCCTCTTTAAACACAGCCTCCAAACAGGCTTTGCCCCAGAGGAATGAAGGAATGCAACAGTCATACCTCTGCACAAGATGGGCCCAACAACTGACTCAGGGAACTACAGATTCATAAGCTTGACCAGTCTTATCTGCAAGGCCATGGAGAGAATTATGTGCCTGATGTGCCTGATCAATAACAACATTTGAACTCTGCAAACACTGGACCAGACCCAATTTGGTTTTGTTGAAGGGTGGTCTTGCCTGCTCAGTCTTGTGGACTTCTTCGAGAAAGTCATCAAGGCCATGGATGAAGGTAAAATGGTATACTCTGCTTATCTATACCTGGCCAAAGCTTTTGACAAAATCCCCACTCGGGAATCATAGATAAACTTACCAAGTTATAAATAAACCCCTACATCATCAGATGGATAGCCAGCCAGCACACTGACAGGACACATGCTGTCCAAATAGGTGAACCTGTTACTAGTGGTCTCTCACAGGTCTCACTGTTGGGACCCCTTCTGAATACTACGTTTGGGATATTTGTAATTGTAATTGGAGAGCTAACTAGTTTCCCCATGGTGTTTAGTGAGTGCAGTATATACTTCTCTGAAGTGAAGGCCAGTGTTGAGGGCCTATGGCTCCCCAAGTTTACCAATGACTGTAAGCTGGGAGCAATCATTGAATCCCCAAATTATGTTCACATCCTACAAACAGGCCTAAAAATGACAAATGACTGGTGCCAAAACCATGGTCTGAGGCTAAATGCTAAAAAATGCATAATCATACCCTCCAGTAAATCAGATATCCTTGCAAATTATAATACTGATAGTAAAAAAAGTAGAAAGGTAGACCCAGTGGTGAGGGACCTAGGAACACAGATAGACAGTAACCTAAACTTTGACCACCAGGTAGCTACGTTAATAAGGAAATCCTTCTGTGTGGCCCAATATTTAAGTAAAGGCATGGCATCAAGATCAAAGGAAGTCAAAGTGCCATTGTATTCAGTCCTCATTAAGCCAATAATTGAGTACAATGCTCCCTTCAGCATGTACCTAACCAGGCACTTACACCAAATGGAGTGGCCATAAAGGTTTTTCACTAAAAAAATGCAAAGCATAAGACCCATGTCTTATGCACACCGACTAAAGGCCTATCTCTTTACTCCATCTCATATATATTTATTGAGAGGGGACTTATGCCTGACGTTCAAGGTATTCGCTGGCTCAGTCCTGATGAAAATGTTACATATTCACAAGAAAAATGATATGTGGGTTAAGCATTCCATGGACTTGAACCTTATTTGTGACTCTAACAGAACTTGCTGGAGAGGCAGGTTTGTATCCCAGAGGCTACCTTGTCTATGGAATAAACTTCCTATTATTCTCTAGTTATTTATCCAATAGACTACAATCTATATGCTGGCAAACTGTCACCTCCCCATTCCTGCCTGTCTACACTGGTGTTCCCCAAGGCTCTATTTTGGGTCCCCTCTTGCTCAACATCTTCACTAACAACTTACACTCTGCAACTAACCTCTTCAATCTTTTTTTAAGTATGCTGATGATTCCACCCTTTTTACCACTGCCCACAGTATCTCTGAACTCCTCTCTCTTACCCAAAAGAATTTCTCTTCCATTGAAACCTGGCTCACTGATAATCAACTAATCTTAGATCCTAAGAAACTAAACTTCTACTTTTCCTTCCTAAAACTCTAGCACAACATAAGTCCTCTTTCTCAATCACCTCTCTTAACAACACCATCATCAGATCAGAATCACATACTAAATTACTTGGTGTCACCATAGATGATGAACTAAAATTTGATATACATATCAATCAATGCATAAAGAAAACCCAACAGAAACTTGGCCTCCAGTACCGTAATCATAAATTTTTCTCCCTCCTCCAAACCTTTCCTAGCTTGTCTATATCATAACATCAACAGCTTAGGTCGTTGAATCCAAAAACATTGACACCTAACCATCGAAAGCTTACAATAGCAAACGGCCACTTAATCAAATTATTTCTTCGGGAAAGAATTCGAGTGGCCGTCCGGAAACAAAATAAATAAAGACACCCAAACATGGTGGGGGGCTTTGCCCCCCCATCCCCCCCAACTAAATATACCAACTCTGAGATCGCTCTACATTGGGGAAAGGGCAAATCTCCAATAATGGCCACGCAAATTCTTTCCCGAGAAAAGAATTTGATAATGTGGCCATTCGCTATTGTAAGCTTTCTACACTTAGGTGTTGATGTATAAGCATTCGACAACCTAAGCTGTTGACAATAGAATAGGAACCCTTCCTAGCTACATCTCTCCTCTTTCTCTGTCTTCTGTATCCTATCCTTACTAACCTCCAGTCATCTCTTCTCAACAAACTAGAGCAAACCTACAATAAAATAGCTAAGTTTGCTTCCAATCTCCCCTATAAATCCCATCACTGCCTTGCCCTTAAGTCTTTGCAATGGCCTGAATTCCCCAAACAACTGCTTCCTCAACTGCATATAACACACTCTATTATCTACAACCCCACCTCCTGCCCCTCTAGCTGTAATATTGTAGCACTATACAACCCAAGACGTCATCATCATACATCTGACAAACATCTTCTGGACACCTACAAACCCAGAAAAATATTGGGAAGTCACTATACAAATAGTAGCTCGCTCCTGGAACTCCATCCCACATAATATAAGAAGTATCTCTCATAAGTCCAGATTCAAACCTGAACTTAAACACTATCTTCTAAACACCTGGTCCTGTCCCTGTCAAACCTCAACTTGATATTAGCTACCTTTCTCCTAAATCTACTTTCCTTCTCTCATATCTTTCTCTTTCCACTGCGTCTTTCTCCTCTCCAGAGAAGTAATACCTCTACACACCAACACCCTCTTTCTTCTAAATAATCCTTTGCAGCCACACTAACTTGTTGTTAATATATATATTTACACTGAAACCTGTACACAATTGTTAAATTCAATCACTTTACCCTGATGAATATTTGTTTATCTAGTTATTTGACATCTGTGAGGTAGATTTTATTTCCTGTGATTTGACAGTTGTGATGTAATTTTTTGTCTTGAATAATTGTAATTGTAACTGGAGCTTTTCCTCGAGTCTCCACTGAAAATGGGCCTTTGGCTCATCTCGACCAACCCAGTTAAAAAAAAAATAACAATAAATAAATAAATAAATATTTTTGTAAAACAAAGCCTATCCCTCACTCTCTTCAAAAAGAATTTGGATAAATGGATGGGGAACCATAAATTCACTTCTGGGGTACTGCCACTGTCCCTTATGGACAGAGGTAATCTGTAAAATGACTCAGGGCAAACACCTAAAAACTCACTACCCTGATACTACCCCATCCCATATCTGGGGGAATTATGATATAATATTGTCATATCCTGGGTGTTATTGGCTAGGCTTGTAAATGCTCTTGTGCCATTAGCCTAGTAATCATCTATGAACCTATGAACCTATGTATAGCCCTAGGTTAAACATTATTTCTTCTTAACTATCCACCACCCTATACTTTACCCCTCACAAACACAAAAGTCAACTATTCCACCCTAGACTTAATCTCCTCAAACTCATAAGTCAGCTCCTTCATCATTGTTTCCCACATTGGGTCTGAAAGAGTGGTGGGCATAGAAACCCTGCACTCTGAGAATTCTATAGCTGTTCTGAATCAATGTTTCAGTAATGATGCAGACATCTATATTTCAAACGTTAGGAATACCCATAAGGAATGTAACTTTTTGTGTAGGCTTTTAGCATTGAGCAGTGCTACTTTTATACAGTTTTGATTTTTATTGGCTATGAGGAGAATGACCTTGCCTAAAAAGGAACTACGAGGGAAGGAAAATGTCCTGACCAATATACTGAGGCCATGAGGGGAGGAGAGCAGGCTACTCCTACTAGCCATACCTTCTAATAGTGTCCTGGTTCAGACAACGAAATCCAATAATTCAGGAGGTGATGCTCTTTTTTCCAATTCCACCGGTAAACTATGGAACGCCCTTCCAAACAACCTAAGACTTGCTACCTCTCCCCACCAATTCAAAACTAACCTTAAACAATACTTTAACACTCATTGGCTATGTCCTTGTACCAAACCAGACTAAATCCATTATCCCCTGCCTTTTTTTCTTAATGTCTGCTCACCAATTGTTCTCTCTTTTCTCTTACCTTTAGATCAAATATATTCTAACACCCCTGTATGCTTACCTTTATTAATTCTACTTCTCTACTTCCTCCTTTCCTTTATTATTGTTAAATTGTCCTGTTTGTATTTTGTTTTTCTCCTTTGTGTACTTAACTTTTACAAAATTGTATTCTTTCATTATGGAAATGAATTAATGTATTTAACCACTGTGGAGCTTTTCTCCCCGGGCCTCTGCTGAAAACGGATTTTTATCCAGTTGGACTAGCCCGGTAAACAAATGTAAAATAAAATAAAATAAAATAAAATAAATAAAATTCTAACACCTGTCCACTTTTCTGCTTACACTAAGAATCTTCTTCATTCTTTTTCCTCCTAATCCTAAACTATGCTACTTATTCTGATATAACTCTTAAGACATGTACAACCACACAGAATCTAACCGAATGCAAAGTTTTCTACCTCAGAAAATTTACTTTTTATTTATTTATTTTACATTTGTTTATCAAGAGTATCCACTGGCCCGGAGTGAGCCCATTTTCAGTGGATACCTGGGGAGAAAAGCTCCAACTAGACATTTATTAAGCAGATAATCAAAACATATATTTATTTACAACAAATAAACAGAAAAATCTTTTTTTTACAATAGGTTCAGATATACAGTTAGTTTACAGGACGATGCAGCAGGTTCAGGCATATTGTTAGGTTAACAGAATGAGGCTATGGGATATAATATGGTTAAAGCAAATAAAATAAATGCAGGCATTGTGTATTTTTGAAGTTATAGCAATAATGACAAACTATGAAATAGTTACCTAAATGAGTATCATAATAGTCTGGCAGACATAGCAGGGGAAAAACAGTTATAAGGGGTAGGGTTATAATTTTGCTAATAGGGCAGTATGGAAGGGATCAGGTAATGTGGGGTGTGGAGTAGGAGCATTGCCACAGGGTAACTAGATGTGAATGGAGGCCATCTGTGAAGGTCTTGGCAGTACTGGTGGCTCTGAGTGATGTAGGGAGTGAGTTCCACAGTTTGGCAAGACAGAAAATGTAGAATGCGTGTCCGGCGGGGAGTGCAGGTTTTTGGACGAGTAATAAGGTTTCATTTTGTGATCTAAGTGGCCTGTTTGGGTGGTATTGAGTTAAGGTGGAGGTAAGGGCTGGACAGTCAAGGGGTTTATAAATAATTGTATGGGCTATTAAGAGTTGTTGGTGAGTGAGGTATTCAGGTAGCTCAAGCCATTTGAGTGTTTGCAGTGAGGAACAGTGGTGGGAAGAGTAGGTGGCATACAAATACTTTATTTACTTAAACATATAAAACTGTGTATGCTTTATTGCATCTTTAATTTCTTTCTGAATTATGTGTCTTGTTTTACTTTATGTCTTTAGTTTATAACAGATCATCTACTGGAATACTTGGTCTTATACATTTTCTTCTAATGTGTGTAAACTACATTATAAACTGTCTGTAATCTTTTATGGAACTTTTCTCCATGGTCCTCCTCTAAAATGAGTTTTCCCACCCATTCAGACTATCCCAGTAATGAACACAAAATAAAATATAATAAAATAAAAATCTTGCCAGCAGGTCACATTTATGTTTTAGTGGAACATAAGATTTTGTGAGTGGGTGTTTAAGGTGGTATTAGTTTCACACATGTGCAGGAGGTCTCAAAGGACTGGATCCTTCAAGGATATGTGAATTAGATAGCGTTCACCTCTCAATGGTCTGTAGGAAACAGAAGAGAGAGAGAGAGATAGCACTTTAAGGCAGTCTAGGTAGCTCAAGGAAAACATAACCTTGATTATCTTAGTTTGGAAATACTGTGGTCTCTCAAGCTAAGTAGTATGATTAGATGAGTATATACTAAAGTGGCTATTATACTCTATTATGGGCTTGATGAAGGAGGAGTAGAGGGTGTGAAGCCCATGCTGTGGCCCAGTAATCAAGGAGCCTCAATCATCACCACTAACACCAGAAAGGGCATCTCATATATGAGGAAAGGATAACAAATACACACAATAAAGTGCAATTTCCTTTAAGAGCACACAGAGATCACAGTCAGTCCAGGGCTGGTTGCTCCCTTGCTCCCCAAGTCCCCAATAAGACTCCCCACTGGCACAGCTATAGGGTCCAGATCTCAGCCTAGTAGGCAAGATAAAAATCTCCAGCACCCTTTCTGTCCAAGCAGTGCTTCGTGTCCCCTGCCCAAGTAGCTGACACACACACACTTTGAGATAAGAGTTTACACAACCACACAGACACTTCTGGGAAAGGCTGGCACAGGTTCTCCAGCTGTGCCCCTTTTTACCCAGACTATACGGTAGTACCAGCTACCACCACCCACTAATAATTATCAGCTACTCAAAGGCCCTTAAAAGGGTGTCCAATTATTAATGTGCAATATTATTATCCAATTGGTAAGTGTGACGAATCACTCAAGGCTTATTAGAGTGGCTTTGTACAATAAACTCTATAAATATGCAGTGTACTCTAAAGCTTAAGAATTAAAACCAAAATAAGCACCTAGGTTGTCAGACTCAAATCTGTTTATTGTTACAAAATAAAGTTGAGCACTTTTATCAAACAGAGTTGACTTCATCAGAACAAGGAAACATTTAAAAAGTAAGTTTAAATAGTCTAAAAATAACCAGGATTGGTTAAAAACCAACCAACGTACTAAGCTACATACCATTTAAATATTAAAATACATGACCAAAACATTTTAACATAAATATTAATTATTTCCAAAGTGAAAACCTACAACTAAATAATTAAACTTGTCCTGCCTTTTCTTTCAATATTGGCAGAATAGATATCCAGTCATTCAATCCAGGATATAAGTTGGCAGCTAACCTTAATTGCTACATCAATTCTTTTTTGCACAGTATATTTTGCCAATCCCCCCCTTTGGAATCAACCTGCACAACATCCAAAATGGCAAACTTGAAATCAGTGAAGTTCTCACAGTTTAAACGGTGCCTATATAGGTCAGTAGTTTCTTTCTTGTTTTTTTACGTGATATAGATGTTCATATATTCTGGATTTGAGAGCCCTCTTAGTTTTTCCAACATAAAATGCCATGCATGTGTTACACTTTGCAAGATATACTATTTTACTCATAAAACAATTGCCTTTTTTAAAAAATAAAGTGCTCACATTCTGGTTAGCCAAAGTAATGGATGTGACCTGTAAAATGTAATGACAATAAGAACATTGACTGCATGGTCTAGTTCCAGTTGAATCCTTACTACCCTCACCACTATTCATTTTCCTCTCTAAAATCAACTTCAAATTGTGTCCTGTTTTAGTGGAGAAAGTTTGTTTCTCACCCAGTACTCTATAAACTTCATTATTTGTTTTAAAAATGCTCAAATGTTTATTTAAAATGTTTTTTACCCCATTGTATAAGGGGCTGTATTGTATAACACATGCTTGCTAAAAATCAGTGGGAGCCTCACCATCCAAAATTAAATCAGCTTGTGGTAATTTCATTAACCTTCCTACCTAGAAGTGGGGTATATTTTTACCCCATTCATCCAAGACTTCCTTCAAATTCACATCAATAAAATCAGTGGGGTATCCCCTATCTAAAAACATATTCTTTAAATGGACAAATTCCTTCACAACATCTTCCTTTTGTGAGGTCATCCGGGCTATCCTAATGGCTTGTCCTTTAATGATGCCCTTCTTCTGAAACAATGGGTGGTGGCTATTAAAATGTAAATAACTGTTACAAAAGGTCTTTTTTCAAAACACCCTGGATACAAACCCTTCAGTTCCCTTAACTATGCTGGTATCTAGGTAATGTATCTCTTTGTCATGATAATCATAAGTAAATTTTAAAAATGTGGTTGTATTGTTGAGGTATTCAATAAAGGCAGGTATATTGTCTTTTTTCCCCTTCCACAAAATAAAAATGTCATCCAAAAATCTGTTGCATGCTAGGATCTCAGAAAGGTATCTACTTTTAAAGATATATTCCAATTCCCATCCCAACAATACAATGTTGGCATAAACGGGGGCACAAGCGGCCCCCATTAATACACCCTTGTTCTGCTGGAAATATTGCCCCTCAAAAAAAATGAAATTATTTTCAAGAATAAGGACCATAATTTCACATACCATGATAATTTCCTCATGTTGTAAATGGGAACAAGTAAAAAGCATATTTTCAAATAGTACTAACCCCTCTTGTTTAGGGATACAAGAAAAGAGATCTTGAACATCTATAGTCAACAAAATGACTCCTGGAGACCACAACTCTTGTTTCAATTGTCCCAAAAAATCCCAAGAGTCCTTTACCAAATGTGGCACCCCTTCCACAACATGCTTTATCATCCTGTCTACAAAGACAGCCAGATTGTGTGTTTTGGACCCACCGGCCGCAACAATGGCCTAAAAGGTGGTGTCACAATGTTCTTGTGTACTTTTGGTATGCCAAACATGACAGGCACTTTGGGATGTGTGTTGGAAATAAATTCATAAATCTCTGGTAATTCTTTGATCCAACAAATATTCATAAAGAAAGCTGTCAATGCATTGATAAAAAATATGTATCTGATTTTTGGAGACTTGGGAATAGTTTTCAACATTAAACAAAAAATCCTGCATAACATTAGTACAATCTTCAGAATTGAAAACTACTACACCACCACCTTTATCTGCAGCCATAATTTGAATTCCTTTATCTTCTCTTAATCTTTTAATTAGGCTCCTTTCATTTGGACTAAGATTGAAATAACCCCCCCCCCACACACACACACACACACACACACACACACACATTTTATAGAGGTCATCTTTAACTGCTTTCTCAAATGTAACTACTAAGGAATGCAGGAGTGGGTTAAATACACTATTTTTTTTAAATTATCTTTTGTATCAGTAAATTTATTGCCACCATCCTTCTTGCCAAATAAAACTTTAAAATTTAGCTTCCTCATGTATAACTGTACATCTAATAATACTTCTGCAATATCTGGAATTTTGATGGGAACAAACATAATCCCTTTAGAAAACAGGGAAATAAATCCTCTGTTACATGCCTCTCAGTATAATTGTAGATGTTAAATCCATGGGAAGTATGGAGAATTTGTTGCCCTTCACTTCCTAATAATGATTCCTCCCTTCTGCCAACTGGAAAAACCCCTCTATATTGTGTCACTTGACTGTAAGTAGGCTGCCTTCCTTGATTCCTGTTCGCTATCCTTTCCAAGCATCTCAGTACAGGAAAATCCTGTTGCTCAGGGGAATCCACCATTTGTTCTTCTTCAAAATAACCATTATTAACACCTTCACTTGAATTTACCATAAATCTATTTTCACCATATAATTGTAAATAGGATTCACTATTATTAAAATCATCACCACCAATAACCAAATTGTTAGTGGGATAAACCTTTTTATTTTTGTATTGCTTAATATCCCTTTCTAACTTCCTAGATTTTTTATGAACTATATTATTGCATTTTTTCTCTACTCTATCAATGACTTTATTGTAAAGCCCTTCATACTGGGAAAAAAGCAAATAATTTGAAATCAAACCATTCAAGTCCTCTATTTCTTTTTGAAGTTTTACTTCCATTTGTTCTTGAAAATATATAACTTTGTTTAACAATTCAAGCCTCCATTTATCGAAAAACTTAACAAAATCCCCAACCAAGTCAGCATCATAACACAAACCAAATGGGAATTTGTAAACCTGTAACCCTTGAGGTACCACCTTAAGGCAGATACATTCTTTAAAATAAACAATTTCCATCTGTGCCATCTTTAATTTAAACAACTTCTCTAGAGCTTAATTTATCTCTACATAAACCAACCACAGTTAAAAGGTTTTAAAATATTTAATAATAAATCATTAAAACCACAATACTTTCTACTATACAGTGCTAGCCAAAAGTTCAGAGATCACACAGAAATACTTAAAATAAATCAGTAGTACAGTTCTGACATAACAGAAAAACACTTAGTCTAATCTTTTCTAATTCCTAGCTACTTCTAGGAGAAAACACTGTTCTAACATACTACTTACATAAAGAGAGCATAAGGCAGTGCTGAGTTGGATGTCCAGACAAAAAATGCTTAATAATCTCTGGTTCTCACTGTGAAAATTGAAACTGCAGTTCTGCTAAAACATTACATCATCTTTTACACTTTCCTGGTGTTCCCAGGCTGACAGAAACTGCATTTACAATATTTTACGCTTAGAGCAATAAAGGACATTCCATATGTAAATTCTGGTCATTAACTTTAGCCTTAAAACAATAGGCAGGAAGCCTTCATCTAGCCAGACTGGAGCCGACTTGTAAAACATCAAAGGCAGTGATGAAATAATTTTAATTTCAAAGGACCAACAAGAAATGCTTGACTTAGCTTTCTTTACAGCAGATGGAAATGTTGCCACATTGCTTTAAGTTCAACATTCATATTTACAAATGATAGAGTTATCTGTACAAGTATATCTGGCTAGGCTGGCAGCCTTCACCTGTCTCTACCAGTCTTCACAGAGGGATAATAATTTCCTTAGATGTGGAAGAAATACCCTTGGTGATTAGTTTGGCTAGGTAAAATATTTGATTACAAGAGTGAATATATGGTGATCAAAGGTTAGCTCATTGTAAGTTGAAGTGGCCAGCTCCCCAATGACTTAGTCAACTTTCAAAGGGTGTCACCTTTGGGGTAGGTGCATGAATGCCCAGTTTTGCCAAAGGCCACAGTGATGCATTTCATGGAATTTAGTTTTAGGCCATGGTCCAGGCAGCACTAATTGGTGTGTGTTAGTCCCTTCTGAAGAATCTGGAAGACAGATGGAAAGTTAATTACAGCTCCAAGTTTGCAATCTTCTACAAACTTGGTCCACCACAAGCCCTAGATGTCAGCCTTGACATCAGAGGAAGTAAATACCAAAGAAAAGTGGTCCATCCGATTTGTGGGGGACATCATTGGTAACTAGGCTTCTTGAAGAGAGTGTGTTGCCCTCATAATAGATTGGGTTCTGTCTATTGGCTAGTTTGCTATCCAGTAGGGCGTTATATTTAGTTTGCTTTGCTTATTGATAATGCCAGAATGTGAGATGGTATCACAGGCCTTGGCAAAGACCAGGCAGGTAGTGTCAGCTGATTCACCTGAGTTTAATGCATCAGTGACTTGCTCAAAGAAGTCCATTAATTTCAGGAGGCAGGATGAGCCTTTTAGCAAACCCAAACTATCTTGTGTCCAGGGCTTGTAGACCACTTATGCCCTTGTTAATAAGATCTATAATGCCACAGTCCATTGCTTTACAGATAATGCTGGTGAGACTTACAGGTATATAATTTCCTTTATCAGTAGTGGATTTACCCTTGTGAAGAGGGATGAATACCAATGTTATCCATTCTTCTGGAATTAATCCATTGGAGAGGCTGAGGTCGAATAGACTTAGTTGCGAGTCTACTAGAAGGTATTTGGTGTAAGCAAGAAGGCAGCCTAGCATATTATCAGAACCCATGGAGCTAGCATTTTTTGCCATGGAAAGAGCATTCAGGACTTGCTCTGAGGTGATCAACAGGAGTGGTGTTGGTGTGTTAATAAATTTGAAAGTTATAGGGAAGTTAAGTTAGAGCTGAATTTGTCTTCTAACATACTGGCTATGTCCTCAGGGAGGGGACAAGTAAGCATTGCTGTTGAATATGAGCTCTGCGCATTGCCAGACATTACCTTTAAAATTTCTGACATAGCTAAAAAAGACTCTGTGGTTGCCTTTAACTGAGACAGCAATTCTTAATTGATGTTTACTTTTGGAGGATTTGATTTTGTTTCTGAGTTCTTTGTTGAATTTTTTTAGTTAATCTCTAAATAATAGGGTATTAAGTTTGCTTTTATAGGCTATGGGCTTCTTCCTTTTATTGTATTATATAGCTTGTTTAAAATATATTGTTTATTCCTGAATTTGGCAATATATTTATGTCTTATGGGGACAGATACTTCGATGCATGCTGTTAGGTAGGAAGAGAAATCATCTGCACATATGGCAGCATGGAAGCTAGAGTTAATCGTGGTGAGGAGTGTGCTTAAATTTCATCAGGTCATCAGTTATATGCATTAGATTTGCCTTAGATTAGCCTCTAAAATCAGAAAAGTATTGATGTAAGTCAGGTTTTACCATCATAATTAGTGTTGCCAAATGGTGGTCAGATGTGGCAACTGTAGGTATTGAGCATAGGGTTGCTATATTGGTGAGATTTAAGTCCATATTTCTGAGTCTTTAATTGGAATTTGAACCAGTTGGTCTAGGGAGCCGGCATTAATGAAGTCCAGAAATCTTTATGCATCTTTATTTAAGGCGGTTTACGTTTCCCAGTTAATGAGGAAATAGTTGAAATCTTCCATGAGAATAGACATGCCCAATACAATTATTTTCCGTATTGGGTCTGAAAGAGTGATAGGCATTCATATCCTGCAGTGTAGGGACACTATACCTGTTCTGAATCCATGTTTCAGTAAAAATGCAGATATCTATATTTCAAAAGTTAGGAATACCTGTAAGGAGTGCAACTTCTTGCTTAGGCTTTTAGCATTGGGCAGTGCTACCTTTATGTAGTTTTGATTGGCTATGAGAATGACATTGCCTAAAAAAGGAACTATGTGGGCAGATAAAAGTCCTGACCAATATACTGAAGTCATGAGAGGGGAGGTGCAGGCTATCCCTAACAATGTAGCCAGGATAGTCAATCATCTCCTCCCAGGATGATATATACTGAACCCTTAGAATGGCACCAACAGCTAAGCCAATAATTGAAGTCAATTATCTTTTGTTTGTACTATGGCATTATTCTGGTAGAACACTGTTAATACTAGTTTCATACCAATTTCAGATGCATATACTGAGAGTTCCATCATGTCCCTTTTTATATGATCCAAAGAGCTATGTCTCAAATCATTCACTCCTATTTGCACAAAGACCATGTCATATGTGTACTTAGAGTGAAGGGACTTGAGGGCCCTAGTGACATTGTGGATCCTGGCACATGAGCAGCAGCAAACCATCACTCTGTCCTTTCTCATCTTGGTGAGTGGTACATCTCTACATCCAACTATTGTGTCAACTCTAGCTGAAGTACTGTCTCTGAAGTGCTGCCTTAAAGGCTTTGGTCTGCCATTTGAGTGACTCCATTTTTGCAGTTCTGTTTTTCATAGCATTATTAGTGTCACAATAAGTGTCATCATCATCATTATCATCAACCCCCTTGTTCCCATTTTCTACATGAGGTTGGGGTGTCATGTCACTTGTCAATATCTCTTCCTGTTCAATGCCACTCTCCTACTTTCTTCGACACTGATACCTGACTGTCACAGGTCTTCTGTCAAATAATCCAGCCACGTGTTTGCTGTTTGCTGGATGCAGTTGTTTCCTCTTGCCTACTTCCTGTCTGTCCCTAATCATCTTTACCAGATTGTCTTCTGCTTTCCTGCACATATGCCCAAACCACTGTAATCTGTTCTGTACGACCTTTTCTGCAATTGGAGTTACTTTGGCTCCTGCTCTTATGTTTTCATTTCTTCATCTGTCCCATAGTGTGCATCCTACCACCCTTCTCAGGTACTTCATCTCCATCACCTCTAGCTTCCTCATCTTCTCTGCCTTTACTGCCAAGGATTATGTACCATACTGTAGTGCTGGTTGCGCCACTGTTGTGTACACCTTACTTTTTAGCTTCTTTGGCAGTCTTATGACATATGCTACCCCTGACACTTGGTGACAGTTATCTGCAACCCCTATGATTCTAGCTTTGATCTCTTCATTCAGACTACCCTTCTCCTCAACCACCCTCAGATACTTGAAGCTGTTAACATGTTTCAGTATTTTCCCTTCTATCTGAATTTTCAGCTTCTTCTAATTTCCCCATTCAGTACCATTACAACTATCTTATTTGTACTCAGTTTCATCCCATGTGCCTTCAGTTTTGCATTTCATTCCCCTACCTTTGCTGAAGTTCTTGCTCAGTCTGCCTGTAATGCCACATTATCTGCATACAGCAACTTTGTTGAACTGTCTCCTCAGATCTGTTTGTTATTGTAGTCTGTCACCAGTATGAAGAGCAGTGGGCTCAGAGTTGGACCCTGATGCACATCCATTCCCACTGGGAACCCTTCTGTAAGACCAAACACTGTTCATACTTGAGTCAATGGGTCCTTGTACATAGCTTGCACTAATTCTACCAATGTTTTTGGGACTTCAGACCCCCATAGGACTATCCAAATCAGCTTTCTTAGGACCTTGTCATATGCCTTCTCCAAGTCTAGGAACTATCTGTCTCACTGCAAACACTGGGCCTGTTATGCTCATCGTGACCTGAATCCAAACTATCAGTTTTCCATCTTACTTTCTACTATTCTGTGTATTAATTTATAAATCACCCTCCCCAGAACTTTCATGCAGCGTGATAGGAGTTTGATACCTCCATGCTGCCCACAGTTGTGAATGTCCCTTTTGTTCTTGAACACTGGCACTAGTATGCTTATTCTCCAGTCATCTGGGATACATATTTCTCTCCATATTGCTATGAGTATCATCAGGAGCCATTTCTCCCCTGCCTTACCCAACAACTTGATCATATCTGCTGTGATCTCATCTGACCTGCTACTTTCCCTGACATTATTTTCTTTAGTGCTGTTCTTACTTCTCCTAGGGTAGACTTCTTCTCTCCTCTTCTCGTCTCTTCTCGTCTCTTCTCTTCTCGTCTCTTCTCTTCTCGTCTCTTCTCTTCTCGTCTCTTCTCTTCTCGTCTCTTCTCTTCTCTTCTCTTCTCTTCTCTTCTCTTCTCTTCTCTTCTCTTCTCTTCTCTTCCCTTCTCTTCTCTCTTCTCTTCCTTCCTTCTCTTCCTTCCTTCCCTTCTCTTCTCTTCTCTTCCCTTCTCTTCCCTTCTCTTCTCTTCTCTCCTCTTCTCTTCTCTCCTCTTCTCTTCTCTTCTCTTCTTTCACCATAGGCTGTGTCTGGGATAGTACAGCTTCTGTGGGGTTTTCTTCATTCAGAAATTGCTGGAAATACTCCTTCCATCTGCCTTTGATCTCCTGTGGACTGGTAAGCAGGTTGTTGCGGGCATCCCTTATGAAGGGAGTCTGACCATACCTCTCAACCGCATGGAATTCTTTGGTATTACCATTTTTGGGGTTGAAATAATAGGGTGCCTCAATTTCCAGAGTGGCCCCTTTAAATCCCGATTTTGTTTTATTTTATTTTCATTTTTTATGTACATGCTGATGTCATTGTGCATTGCCAGCATATCCTGCAGCATCATTGATGTGCAAGGGCATGTGTGTTGATGTCCGTGCTGTGAGACAGTACCTGCAAGCATGAGCATTCAGTCAGTATTCTGGGAAAGGGAAAGTTAAAAAAAAAAAAAAGCAGTTACGATATGGCTGTCATTTAAGCTAGGCAGCCATTAAAAGAGAAGATGAGGACTACTGCAGCTGTTGTCACACTCACAGGGTGCACAGCATGCACACTAATTTTATTTTTTATTTTATTATTATTATTATTATTATTATTATTATTATTTTTATTGTTGTTGTTGTTCCATCACAGTCTGGATATCTCTTTCACACCTATAGTGCCTTTTTGTATACTTCCAGTTAACACCCATAGCTCCTTATGGCATCCAGATCTTTTTTTTTTTTTGGATCTGGCTTTTTTAACTGAGTGACTTACCAGTTAGTGATAGGCAATATTAGAAAGGGCAAGACTTTGTTAACAAAATAACACTAAGACTGTTAATCTAGGAAGCCCTACAGTGGAGAAATTAATCACTGTTCCTCACTAATTATTTATAGTTTCATATTTATGATTATATGTTCATAACTGAGAAAACCAAATGCTGTTGATAGGTATGGTGTAAAATACCATGGTGAGAGACAGGAAAATTCTTTGTCACTGTCCATTTATATCACACTGTACTTGAAATAGTGCTAGTTGTTTGTTAGGAATTATGAAAATGAGTATTTTCATATGTACTTAATACTTAAAAAAACAAGTGACATAAAAAGTGCTGCATGCTCTCTGGTGAAACCATAGATGTTGAAGAAAAATGTCTTTGATATTTGCACTAAATTGGACATCTTGAGAGACATTTTCAGTGTTATTTATACTGCTAATTATACAATTCAACATGTTTTCTTATTTCTGTAAATATCTAAATAAACATGTATGTACTCAGAGAAGAATTTCTTGTGTCGTGTGAAACCTTATGCTTGGTTAACCAAAGTGTTCTAAGAACATATATCTATGTTGTATATTTTCCAAGATATGACAATTTGCTTGCAAAAGTTTAGCAAAAAATATAATTCTGGGTTTGTGTGAATTAATAATATAGTATTTATGGAAAATTATGAATGCACTGACTATTAATCACTGCAAAGAACACTTCTTACTGATAACATTGCTATTTATACAGTTTTAATAGCTTCTGTTGTTCACAAAATATTTACATGTGTTTATCTTATGCTTTTAAGTCAATTTTTCAGAAAATGCTGTGGAATGCAAGGATGCATGTAGGCTGCTAGAGGTGTGACATTCCTCACCACATTGGTGTTAATGAGTTAAGATGATTCAGTAATGTAGAAGGAACTGACTTCCCATGACTTTTAGTATGACACAAGGCTGGATGAAACCACCAACCACATAATTCAATTTGCAAGTGCTGATGGCTTAAAAGCTGTCATCTTTACATTTTAGAGGAGAATGCCATTATTAGAGATCAGAGTTTAGGTAAACTGCTATTTAATCTATGCTGGATTGCAGCTTGATTTGCTCACTATTTCCAGCATTTATATGCTGAACTGTGAGTGTGAGGAAGCTGCTAAGCAACTCAAGACTTGCTTAAAGTTAGTTCATTCGCCTAGGTTATATTCTACAGAGGCAAAGTTTTTTTTGTATCTGAGAATACTCTGGACCTTGATAGACCCTCCTTGTTGGTGTACTAGTGAGTAAAATTAGGAGGTCTCCGGACTCTTGTCCAATCTGGTTGAGTTTTTGTCACAAGCCATTATTATGTCATTGCTTAAACCTGGAAAAGATCTATTAGATGTGGTGATATGTATGTCTCTCTCTCTCTCTCTTACTCAGATGAGACCAAGAGTCTGACTAAGATGTTAGATTCAAGGCTGGATAAGGTCGTTTTTTCCTAATGTGTGAAAATCAGGTTAGTTATATCAAAGGTAAGTAGTCTGACTCTCACCTTCTGGGGTAATAAATGTTTCAGTATGTCAGATCTTTATGGTGAGCAATGAGATTTTCTTCTTCTAAGGTAAAACATTCCATAAGATCAGATGGGATTTTTCTGTAGTTGAACTTCCTTTAGATTTAAACTGGTGTGTGTTAAATCTGACTGTATGAATCCATCCATATGGCTTAGCTGCAATGTGGTGCTCTCACTTTGCTATGAAATTTTTAAAGGGACATGACAGAGGTTACCTTTATCCTTCTGTCTGTTCATACTTGTCCTTGTCCTTAAACTGCAGTTACAGAGTACTGAGACAGAACAGGACATTTTTAAGTTTTATACAAGTACAAAACTTTATATAAGTTCAAATGTTAATGTAAATAAAGCCCTATTGTTCTGGTTATAGTTTTTGATATTTTTGTCTGTTTTCAACTTGTGTTTGAATGTTGTGTCCACGAACAGAAGAAATTGTCTCGAATAATTGTGGTTAAGTGCTTTCATAAGGTTTATTACCAAACTTCATCAGAGTTGGTAATAAACCTTACAGAAGCACGTAACCACAATTATTCGAGCTGTTTTCTTCTGTTCATGGACACAGTCCTTGGGATTCATGAAGCTCGGCGCAAGGACAGCATTAGCCTCGCACCGACCGTGCAGCATAGAGGTGGCTCAGCAGCACCACATGCATATTAATGAAGGTGCACTGCCGTAATGGCCACGTGCATAGGAAATGTGTACGAGTGCAGGGGGCATGTCCAAGCGCTGCACGGAGGCATGAACATGTCGATTGCATATGCGCAACCTAAAATGCTGACTAGTACAGCCTGCCTCTAATAGTAATCACTCCTGTCAGTGTCCGTGGATACTGAAATGTATGCAAAGCATACAAGACATCATTGCGAACACCACAATAAGAAGTAAACACGAAGGCACGTAGCTGAATATTGAGTCCCAGTCCCTCAAACAAATGATATTTAAAACCCCGTGCCCGTATTCCATTGTAGTGTTGCTAGTTATACCAAGTGGAAGTGAAACGCATCGTGTTAGCACGCCGCCATTTGCCAAGCCTAGCCCAGTGGTTTGGGTTACCACCTGTCCTAAATTGTGAGAGACAGTCCCCCCTCTAGGCAGGCGTGTCTTTACCAAAACCATAATAAATGTGAAATGTCCTGTGATAGTAGGACATAATTATGTCCCATATGTTATGTAATAGTCCCATACAATACGTATGTCCGTATATAAAATACCTATATGTTATAAGAAACAGAATAAGCAAGTAAATGAAACAGAATAATCAACTACACCACTACAACAAGAAAAGCTTATATGTAGGCATAAAACTAAAGTACTATCCTTTGTAATGACCGTGGGTATGTGATTGCCTGAAAACTCAGATGTGTGTCCCGAAAATGTCCCATCCAGGTCATATGAAAAGGTGGCAACCCTACCAATGGTCAGAGCATTCACCCAATATCTGCCCATTCACGGTCCAAGATGTCCTTGTCAGGATGGCCCATAGATGAGCGGGTATTACCCGGGTCTACCTACCATGTCATGAAAGATAAGTATTTGCGTGTACCTATGTGGGTGAAGTACAGCATGTGGATGATCTGAAATGCTAGTGTAGACCTCACAACCATATTGGTCCCAGAGATATTTAGTGTACGCAATGAGTTCTGTTGACTGTGCCATGGGCCATCAACTAGAGAAGGGATGAATGGTGTCTGTGGAATATGGGGGTGGGGGGTGACGGGTAATGTAATAATTCGCCAAGGGGAGACTGGGTTGGATGCACAATAGGTGAACTGGAGGTCTATGAGGGAGCAGTGGGTGAATCAGGAAGATAACCAAACAACAAATATACACATCCGCAATACAATCCCACAAACATGTGAACATTAAATGTGCAATATACATGTACAAAAACGTTACCGGCACATACCCACATAATGGTCTGGCCTGAACTAAGCCATCCAACCCCAACACACTTGGATACATAATTGAATACCCATCATCCCCTTCACAGCACACCCCCCCCCTTCCTGAACGTCCACCAAAATCAGCCATACTCGGGCTGCTAGATAGGCATGGCCATATCTGCACATAGTGACCCCTACCCATATCTAGTAGGCAGTCTCACCCTAGGCAGTCTCAGGATTGCAAATTATGTATCCCTTGCATGTATAACCCTACCTTACAGCTGTAAAGCACAGAAGGTCATCGGTCCCCACAATTTTTGGATATCCCTCATGGGATACGTATCTGTTCTAAACATTAGACTTGGTGTCACGACATGATGTCCAGTCCTGTATACATCTGGACACAAGTTATATGAACAGTAGTTGTCCACAAGACTGCTCAGCCTCCAACCAGTCCTGCAGAACCTATGACCCGGGATTAAACACCTGACCGTGATTCATG